>NC_140166.1:43323780-43341280 GCF_963971535.1 Notolepis coatsorum | reverse complement strand
TGTGGTTGTGAAAGGGTTAACCCGTTGTTGTGTGGCAGTGAAAGGGTTAACCTTCTGTACTGTCGCAGTGAAAGGGTCCCTTTGGTAGAGTGGTAGTGAAAGGGTTAAGATGCCCCCCTTTTCATAAAAAGCCAAGTAGAACAGGTTATTACATGGAAACACATGGGTAGTTTCTGCCTGGTGACAAACTGAGCTTTCACCACGAGGCAGAAGGTTCTTTTGTGTTCTTTTGTGTGGGTTGGTCTGGTAATCTCAGCAACAAGGAACGGAACTAAACGCTCTCTGAGCAACATAATCAGCAAGCAAACTCACAGCAAGGCTTCTCTCTCTCTCCTCTCTCTCTCACTCTCTCTTTCTCTCTATCTCTATCTCTCTCTGCTCTCTCTCCTCTCTCTCTCTCTTTCTCTCTATCTCTATCTCTCTCTCTCTCCTCTCTCTCTCTCTCTTTCTCTATCTCTATCTCTCTCTTTCTCTCTATCTTGCTATCTCTCTCTTTCTCTCTATCTCTCTCTCGCTCTCTTTTTCTCTTTCTCTCTCTCTTTTTCTCTTGCTTTCTCGCTCTCTCTTTCTCTCTCTCTCTCTCCCTTTCTCTCTCTCTCGCCCTTTCTCTCTCTCTCTCTCTGCTCATTCACAGGGAAGTGCTCAAGGCTAATAGTAATAGGTATGGCTTATGATAGTTATATAACATATGTGTATATGCAGGGCCGCCTCAGGGGGTGTGCGAGCAGTGCGGTCGCACAGGGCCTCGCGGGAAGGGGGGCCTCGCACAAAAAAAAAAAAAAAAAAAAAAAAAAAAAATTTATTTATTATTTTTTTTATTATTTCTTTTTCTTTTTCTTTTTTCTTTTTTGCGAGGCCCCCCTTCCCGCGAGGCCCTTTTTCATCACAGACCTAAAATCTAGTTTTGCTTATATGCTTATATATTTCACATTAGACACGTTTGTAGAATGTGTGTGACTTGTTCCTGGCTCTGCGGCTCTGCAGCAGACATACTCACTATTGGAGCTCTGGGGCTCTGGTTTCAACGAAGGGAGGGGTTACATCATGTGTACGCCGGCGTGCGTCAGCTGCGTTTGACTATTTCGCGCGTGCAGCTTTGGAGGTTATGCTTAGTTATGCCAGCCAAGAGGAAGAGGACGGTCATTCGGCAGATGGACTGAAGATGAAAGTTGTTGCATGTTAGACAGTTCAGTCAGGCTAGCCATGTCGGCTTATCTAAAGGCAGGGACAGCTAGTTAGCTTTAGCTACGTTATAATATCGAGTGCTAACGTGTGGTTCAGTCGGGATAGCCATGATGATGTCGGCTAGTAGCTAGCTTAGCTAAAGGCTAACTAGCGTTAGCTAACCTAGAGAGAGCGCGTGCAGCATTGTTATGCCAAGATGAAGAGGACGGTCATTCGGCAGATGAACTTCGTCAACTCCACGCGGTTGTGTCCATCCTCTTGGACATTTGGTGAGTTTTTAATGCACTCTATTCTATTCCCGCAGTGGATATATCTCTCTCTCTCTCTCGGGAGCCAAACGGGCCGGCTAGCTGTTGTAGCTAATGTTATATTGAGCCAAAGCGGGCCAGCTAGCTAACGTTATATTGAGCCAAACGGGCCGGCTATAGCTGTTGTAGTAGCCAACGGTGTGTGGCCTGGTGTCAGTACTTGGCTACTCTATTTGCAGTTAGCCTATTTAGCTGATGTCGGCCATTGGCTCCTTGCTACTTTGTTTTCTCTGGTATAGACCCTCTTCTCTTTGGATTTAAGTGTTGATCTTTGTCCTTTTGGATCTATGTATATTCATGTTGCCTTTGTGAAGTTATCTTTTCCTTCTGTTTTGTTCTTCCATTAAAAGTTGAATATCCTTTAGGGGCTCATCTTTGCTTATCTCTCTCATACATGCTCTCTCTCTAACACACACACACACAGACATGCTCTCTCTCTAACACACAAACACACATGCTCTCTCTCTCTCTCTCTCTTTCTAACACACACAGACATGCTCTATATCTCTCTCTAACACACAAAATGACATGCTCTCTCTCTCTATATTTCTTTCTCTTTCTAACACACATATACATGCTCTCTCTCTAACACACACACACAAACAGACATGCTCTCTCTCTATCTCTCTCTTTCTAACACACACAGACATGCTCTATCTATCTCTCTCTTCAATTCAAATGGGCTTTATTTCACATTCTTGTATTTCTCCCAGTAGGTATGGGAGTTTTGAGTTATTGTCGATGTTTTCAAAGTCTCTTTGGGTGTTTGCAATTTGTGGGAAGTATGTCTTGGTATAGTGTGCAGGTTGTTAAGAAGTGGAGCTTGGTTTCCACCTCATCTTGTGTGCAGTGGGTCTGTCTTCGCTTGGGAGCCAGGTCTGCCTATGGCGGCCTTTCTCGATGGCTAGGCTGTGCTCGCTGAGTCTGTACCTAGTCAAGGATCTTCTTAGTATTGGGTCAGTCACAGTGCTCAGGTATTCTGCCACTGTGTACTCTCTGTTTAGGGCCAAATAGCATTTCAATTTGCTCTGGTTTTGGGTTGTTTCTTTCCAATGTGTCTCTCTCTCTCTCTCTCTCTCTCTCTCTCTCTCTCTCTCTCTGGCCTTGCTCTGGTGGAGGGTCAGGGGCATTGCCGGGTCTGTGCAGCGATAACACTGTATATTGACTGTAGAACGGGAGCTCTCTCTCGCTCTCTCTCTTGCTATATGTTGACTGTATCATGCCCAGCCTCGGGCAGCGCTATTATTTAAGAATATGTTGACTGTATAAAAATCGCGTTTAAATCTTGCACAAGGCCTCGCATCTCTCCCAGGCGGCCCTGCGTATATGTATTTACTTACTGTATACGTCTGCCCTGAGTTGATGGCATGCTCTTTTGATAGTATATAGTAGTAATAGTAATGTTACTGAAAAATCAGTAGCTGCTATTATGCTTTCTCACACGTTTTCATTTCAGTACCCATCTAGTAAATGAGTTGTGAATTAACATGGGACAGCTGAGTGGGAATGCAGACTAATTGGGGGGAGGCTTCAGGCTGTATCTTTCTCACGTGGATTGCCTGGTGGTGTTTTTGTGCCCGCCTCTCTCTCCCACCTTTGCTGTTCTGTCAAGCGTCCCCATAGGATCACGATGACATAATGGGCCGGCACCCGGGGGGTTTAACCCTTTCACTACCACACTACAGAAGGTTAACCCTTTCACTACCGTCTGTAGTGTGGTAGTGAAAGTGTTAACATTCTGTAGTGTGGTAGTGAAAGGGTTAACCCGTTGTCGTGTGGCAGTGAAAGGGTTAACCTTCTGTATAGTCGCAGTGAACGGGTTAACCCTTTGGTAGTGTGGTAGTGAAAGGGTTAAAACCAGGGAAAGTGATAGGGACCGACGGACGGGTCCCGCGAGGATGTCTAAAAACAACGCCACTGACCCCCGGCCACAGTAGAACCCGCCACGTCCAACCCAACTATGCCACAGTCGAACCAGCCACGTCAAACCCAACTATGCCACAGTAGAACCAGCCACGTCCAACCCAACTATGCCACAGTAGAACCAGCCACGTCCAACCCAACTATGCCACAGTCGAACCAGCCACGTCCAACCCAACTATGCCACAGTAGAACCAGCCATGTCCAACCCAACTATGCCACAGTAGAACCAGCCACGTCCAACCCAACTATGCCACAGTAGAACCAGCACAACGTCTTGGCATAGGACCCGGTGTCCCTTCATCCCACCCAAGCTAAGTAGCATTCTTGAATGAATTGATGAATGAAAACGTTTATTTAAAAATGGACACCACAGCTACATTGGACCAGCCACAGTGGACAGACCAGATGCGTTGTTTTGCGTGTTCATAGCACAAATCAGAACAAATATTTTCCAGAGCAAGAGTCCATGATCAAAACAACAAAACCAGTCCGCGTCTACATGTGAGTTCCATAAGTTTGCCCGGTTAACAGAGAAAGCAGACTGTCCAAACGAACTCTTGCACATGGGAACAGGACAGTCACCATTATTGGAAGCTTGTGTGTTTGCTCTACTACTAGAGCTCCAACGTCTAACCACCAGTCCAGAAAATAATGATGATACATGATTGTGCAAACATTTAAAAACGAGTCTAATATTACAGAAAATTACAAAATTGTCAAACGTCAAAAAGATTGTGCTTACTCAAAACACTGCAGTGATGCCATCACATTGGTTTACGGTCCATGATTTTTATAGCCTGTTTGTATATTATAGTTATGGGTTTTAGTATGGTTTGTGAGGTTTGTAACCATGATGTGATACAATAAGACAAGTGGGAAAGAATCATAGCATGCATATAAAGTTGAGCAGCTTTACTTGACAGATCCCTTCTAATAAATTATTTTCTGTTATATGTTGGTATTATTGACATTTAACAAATGCATGACTCATTCAGCTCTCCTTTGTTCTTAGTAGCTGCCGCGCCACCCCCACCCCATGTCGGTCCCTTCCCCTGCCTTTGTTTTTCTTTTTTAAGTCAGGTAAGATTAAACGTCAGGTGGTATTTTTAGCTTCCCCCTGTGTGTGCCCCTCTGCCGTCCCCCTGCTAGCGTGTGCTGGAAGCCCAAGGTGCCCTGCTAGCGGTTGCTTTAGGGGCCTCGTTGCTGTCGTGGTAATTCCCCTAACCCCAGGCAGCTTGCTATGTGTGCATATTTCTTTTTTGCTGAGTGTAGGCTACAGTGAACGTGCAGAGTAATTGGGTGTGTTAGCTCGCCGTGTAGCATTAGCCTAGCTCTCCGGGGGATCATCCCTATGTTCCCCGGGTCCTATGTTCCCCGGGTCCTATGTTCCCCGCTTGATTGATTAATAGATTGAACATTTTATACATTTTTATTATTTTATTACTTATTAATGTCCGCCTTGTTTCGAACTGGTTAAGCTTAGGCCATCTTTCGAAGTTGGTTAAGGTTAGAGTTTGGAATCAGGGCTGGTGGTCTAAAATTTTCAATCAATCAATCAATCAATCAATCAATCAATCAATCAATCAATCAATCAATCAATCAATCAATCAATCAATCAATCAATCAAGCAGGGAACATAGGACCCGGGGAACATAGACATGCTCCCCTCTCCGGGAGCATTATGTTTGTATACGTGTGGCCTACTGCGTCTGCGTGCCAAGTAGAATAGTATGTTTTCATAGTGTTCCGCCTTGTGGCGCTCTGGCCGACGTAAACGCAGAGGTGGGCCGGCAGGGACAGCAAAGCCTTCTCTGTCGGAATCAGAACATTATATTTTTTTATAATTGAATATAGTCTATATTTTCATTAAGTAGTGGTTTAATAACGGCTGATTTAAAGGCCAAGGGCACCACGCCAGTAGACAGTGAAGTGTTGAAGATGTTAAGTAGGGCAGGACCTAAAGTTGGGAGAAGTTCCCTCTTCCAGAGTTGCTGGAAGAGGGTCAAGCGAGCAGGTTGAAGGTTTAGCTTTGAGAAGACACTAGTGAGACGTTTTCAAGATAGGATAGTATTGTATGGCTGGGTTGCATAGCAGAGGGAAGGCCCATCGGAGCTTGGGAGGGACTCTGATTGGTGAGTATAAGCCATCAATTTCGTATCTTATGAGATAAATTTTTCTTGGTAAAGAATTCAATGAAGTCGTTGGCCGAAAACGCATGATTTAGCGCAGTCGGTCGGTTGTTTCTGAGTATGTTTTGCAACTGTATCAAACAGAAACGTTGAGTTATTTTAGTTTTCATTGATGAGCCTGGAAAAGTATGAGGTTTTGGCCTTTTTGTATTTATGTAGATTCCTGCCAATTCGGAATCCCCCCCGAACAGCTCTCTTAAAGCAACACTCATCCGCCCCGAACAGCTCTCTTAAAGCAACACTCATCCCCCCCTGAACAGCTCTCTTAAAGCAACACGCATCCCCCCTGAACAGCTCTCTTAAAGCAACACTCATCCCCCCTGAACAGCTCTCTTAAAGCAACACTCATCCCCCTGAACAGCTCTCTTAAAGCAACACTCATCCCCCCCTGAACAGCTCTCTTAAAGCAACACTCATCCCCCCTGAACAGCTCTCTTAAAGCAACACTCATCCCCCTGAACAGCTCTCTTAAAGCAACACTCATCCCCCCTGAACAGCTCTCTTAAAGCAACACTCATCCCCCTGAACAGCTCTCTTAAAGCAACACTCATCCCCCCCTGAACAGCTCTCTTAAAGCAACACTCATCCCCCCCTGAACAGCTCTCTTAAAGCAACACTCATCCCCCCTGAACAGCTCTCTTAAAGCAACACTCATCCCCCCTTAACAGCTCTCTTAAAGCAACACTCATCCCCCTGAACAGCTCTCTTAAAGCAACACTCATCCCCCCCCGAACAGCTCTCTTAAAACAACACTCATCCCCCCCTGAACAGCTCTCTTAAAACAACACTCATCCCCCCCTGAACAGCTCTCTTAAAGCAACACTCATCCCCCCCTGAACAGCTCTCTTAAAGCAACACTCATCCCCCTGAACAGCTCTCTTAAAGCAACACTCATCCCCCCCTGCACAGCTCTCTTAAAGCAACACTCATCCCCCCCTGAACAGCTCTCTTAAAGCAACACTCATCCCCCCTGAACAGCTCTCTTAAAGCAACACTCATCCCCCTGAACAGCTCTCTTAAAGCAACACTCACCCCCCCCGAACAGCTCTCTTAAAGCAACACTCATCCCCCCCGAACAGCTCTCTTAAAGCAACACTCATCCCCCCCCTGAACAGCTCTCTTAAAGCAACACTCATCCCCCCCTGAACAGCTCTCTTAAAGCAACACTCATCCCCCCCCTGAACAGCTCTCTTAAAGCAACACTCATCCCCCCCTGAACAGCTCTCTTAAAGCAACACTCATCCCCCCCGAACAGCTCTCTTAAAGCAACACTCACCCCCCTGAACAGCTCTCTTAAAGCAACACTCATCCCCCCTGAACAGCTCTCTTAAAGCAACACTCATCCCCCCAAACAGCTCTCTTAAAGCAACACTCATCCCCCTGAATAGCTCTCTTAAGGCGAGACAGCAAAATGTTTTTTTTATATATGCAAATGAGGCACTTCACCATTAATAAATATGCACACATTTGCATGTATCGCCAAGACTCGCATCACCAAAATGGATAATGCCAGATTCAAAAACTTGGTTTAATTTTGTTGATACATTCAAAACGAGACTTTTTATATAGGGGATGTCCTCTTATCAGCCCATACATCAGGAAATACTGTCTACTGTCATAAAAAAAGAAAATGTTGCCTAGTTTTGGTATAAAATGTACTATAAACCCGGCTATGAATGATATATCAACAAACCCCTCCATACCGAGAAGCATAATATGGATGGGAAGAAATGTGGAAAGTTTGGTGTGTGTAGGTACTAGGGAAATGGAGTTACAAGACTTTGTGTGTAAGTCAAATGCATAAAAACTAGTTTTTCAGAAAACAACCTCAAAGTTTTGTATTGTAAAATGCCATGCATTTTTATTCAAAACTGCTATTTACAAACACAACACCCAATCAAACCATTAGTAATAGACATCCTAAACACATGCCTGATAACTGAATAACATAATAATAATGATGTTATTGAACTGAACAGAACTACACACAGGCTACAAACAAACAAACAAACAAACAAACAAACAAACAAACAAACAAACAAACAAACAAACAGTGTAGTAACAGTGTAGTAACAGTGTAGTACCCTCTAATAGGCAAAACAAATATTTGAATAGATATCACTATGAAACTTTAAACTAAGAAAAAATCTATTGCAAGTTTTCTGAATTTTATGTTTAAATATGCAAATGAGGCACTTCCCCATTAAATATGTGCACATTTATGGATGCAATCAGGCAAAATGAAGTCAAATAAACAACTAAATGTGTGTTATTGACGTTTTATTGTCACTACTTTCATAGAAGACATGTTTAGGAACCAACATATAACAAAATCTCAATATCGTTGAAAAAAAGCAAAAAGGCGATTTTGGGGGTGCTGTCTGCTGAACGGATTTTGTCACCTGTAATGGATATCGACAGGCAACAAATTGGGCTTTAATTCGATATATATATTGTATAAAAAAATATGCACACAACCGAGCCGCTAGAGGTCGCCAATGTGCCGGTGGGCAAATCGTCCTCAAGACTAGGGCCCACATGTGGGCCGTTGCATGAAAGCAACACTCACGTTTACATGTATTGCTACACCACCTCCAGAGCGACTCCCAGCCGATCAAGGAAGACCATCAGCGGAAGAATAAGATCCACCCTAGGATCTGAACTAACACATTGTAAATCACAGAGGTACAGTAGTCACAGAAAGGGGTGACATGGAAAAAATCTAAGCATAGTCCTGTATTTAATCACCATGAACGCTCAAGTATTTTTGCTCTTGCTGGAGGGAAAACGGATCATGTTGACTCATAGGGTCTATTATAAATGTGACATGAAAAATTCATATTTAGCCCCTGTAGCCTCCTAGGGTGTATTACTAATGATTGTGTACTGGTATGTACTTATGTGAATGCATGTAGGACTGTTTGTGAATGCACAACTGTTTCTATGTGTACCCCAGAGTTTTGTATTATGTGCACATTTAATATTTTCTCATTTTCATTGGTCAGGGGTCCCTCACTCCAGCAACCCTCATTCCCAAGGGGTTTGAGATACTCTGCATTGGGTTTACTGTATATAATGTTTGAAATTTATTTGAAGGATAAACCCCTTGAGATATGCTATCTCGTGTGTATTGTATATAGAATGTATAATATACAGAAATTACCCATGCATGCATCTATCATGCATCAATTCCTGTTATTACTACAGTGTGGCTCTAGCAGCCTATTCGTTCTCAAAATAGTATGAAAGACTGAAAATGCATACTGGAAAATAAAACATGGATCCACATGGAACCACATGGATCAATATAGACTCTCAGACATTACTTTTGTTGAGGATGTCACTTCCTGCTTTACAATAAGGCGGTCGGTCAACGGTCATATAGGTTTGGCCTGGCAACATTCATAATTACACAATGAAAGTAAGTTCATAGTTGCTGTTGTGTACTGTAGTATATTGTCTTCGTATTGTGTCTTTATGTCACCCCCATGGGGCTGATCAAATACATACATTTCCACTTAAAACTAATGTCTCCACATTCTGACATTAGAAAATAGGACAACAATTGGCTTTTTTTTCCCTCTCTTTTTGTTATGCCAATTCCCCCTGGCCACTGCACCGCCCCCCACTGTCGGTCTGGAGAGGCTGTAGATGCCTCCTACGATACAGCCACTTCTTTTCACCTGACAGTTAGTTCGTAGAGTTCCACTGGGAGAGCGTAACATGCGCAGAGGTTCACGCTATTTCCCCCAGTTCCCCTCCCTGCTGAACAGGCACTAATCGACCAGTAGGAGTCACTGTTGCAAGGACCAGGACTCACACCCCACCGGCTTCTCACCCGTGAACACTGCCAGTCGTGTTCATAGGGACGACTGACCAAGCTGGAGGTTCTGCTGACACTGGGATTGTAACCCTGGATCTCAACGACAACATTTGAACTTTACCCTGCGAAAATGTTTAAGCTGACAGTGCAGGGGTCCTACAGTGAGTCATTATTGGATGTAATGCATGCCAGTATATGATGTATGTATGCATAATGCATTATTCTGCGCGTGTGTACGTGTGACCTTTCTGTAAGCACTGCAGGCATGCACACATCTTCCTTCGAGTAGAATTAGAATTGCAATGAGTGCTTCCAGATTCCCGCTCTCTCTCCCCCCTGTTTTGCATGCTCCCCCTGGAGCCTCCTCTCCTCCTTTGATCGAGACTTCTCGCCATAATAACTGACGCGTGTCTCGCACATTCTCCTCGGCGTGGCGTGATAACAGTTGAGGGAACAGCCTCTCTCCAGAGGCTGGCAGGCGTCGGGGGCGGGGGGTGTGAAAGGCCCCCGTTGGCTGCATATCCTTGGAGACGTGCGGTGACAGAGAGATAGAAGCCTAATAGGAACAGGGAGTTAATTCCCAGAGACAGGCTCTCTCAGATCGCCATATCCCCTCCTCCAGGGTACAGGCGAACACACATAGACGAGTGCGCAAGTGTGTGTATGCGCACACGGGGAACGCACACACACACACACACATGGTTGTCCCAACACACTTGCTGCTCGACCCGTCTAAATGAAAGGCGGCAGCTCTGACGGGTGGAAGCAGTCTGTGACAAACACAATGGACCCTGTCACCCTGGAGTCTGGCCATCGGTCTATCACATGCACCTCGATGAAGCAACACATTTTACCAAAGCCATTTCTGTTCTGAGAGTGAGCATGCGGTACAATTTCACCAAACAGAGCAATGTTTGTTATATTATCTGAGTTTAAAGCTACACCAGGTTTTCTTTTCTTTTAACCTGTTAAGCTCTAGCCCTATTTTCTGAAAAACCACCTAAAAGTACATGCCCAAGTAAATGGAAGATTGATCCACTTCTACAAGGTCAATTCACAGTGTCAGAAAAAAAATCTAAGCAAATGAATAAAGGGAAGATGATTTGTACAGAAGTTTGTAGATACAGTACTGAATTATAATCCATTTGAATTATACATTTTTTTAAAACATCGGTAAACAAACGTAGTGCTGAAAATATACACTGTGACTGATGTTTTGATATGGTTAGGGTCTTTACTCTTGGCTACATTTGAAAAATAAACACAACATTAATTAATATGGTCTGTATTGATCGATTTATGAGAAAACAGCCAATTGGGGGACCCTTTTTTGGGGGGGGGGGGGGGGGGGGGACCTCTCAGAAGTCTAAATAAAGTATGATATTCAGTATTGTATTGAATACATAAAGTGTTACGAAACTACATCCCTGGAGCACTGTTTTTTTTACTTTATATAAATGATCTCTCCCTCTCACCATATTTACCACACAAAGAAGCATCCTTTAAGCGCAATGTTGGTTCACTTTGTTTCAAATGGTGATTTTTTGGAGGGGAGATTTGTGTAGAGATTATAAACGGTAGTTAAGCATTTGTAACCAGTTATTGTAGAGGTAGAGGTTATGAGGTTCTCAAAACTACCAGGTGCAAAGATGAAAACATGTTTAGGCTATGGGCTGCTTGTTTCTTCCTTGGTATGAGGATAATTACCTAAGTAATTTTTCAAGATTTTTGGAAAATAAGAAAAAACAAATTTTCCAGCAAATGTGTACAAGTTTTTAATTTATATTTTGAAAAGTTCCACAAGGTGTATCAACAAGTTGGCAAAAATACAAAAACACAACCATTGCGTAACAAAATAAGGTGACTTTTAAACAAAATATGTCGTGACTTATACAGTAGCATGTTTTCCTCATGCATACATACATGTCATACACTAAGGCAGTTGTTTTACTTGCCTAAGTCATGCGATCGCCATCTGTGTATGTTACGTTAAAATGCACACAAGTGACAGATGGGGATTTTTTAACGTGACAAGCGTTCTGATTAACTGAAGACATAGGCACTAAGCCAGGGCGATGCAGCAGTGTGAGGATATTACAGTTAGGCAAAAATCTCTATTTGGCCAAAAAATTACTTAGGCAATTATCGTACGAGGGTAACCATATATAAGGCCACTATCTCTCTTAAATTATATTAGTAATCTTCTAATATTGTTTCCTTGCTTCAGTTAATCATATCCTAATTACGGTTACAACTGATATCCGTTAAGCCCTGTGATGCTTGTAGTGACTTCTTTCATCTGGCAGTATAGATTAGTTACATGACGAGCGGTGCGTGTTCTGCGGTGAGGAGGAGGTGAAATATGGCTGGCCTCACGCTGAAACAATATTGCCCCTGGTAATAAGAAAGAATGTAATAAAGCTGTGACCTTTCCATACCAGTCTGCTTAGCGGAGGGGACCGCTGATTAAGTGTCAGCGATTAAAGAAAACACCACTCCCGCGGCACTTCTCATCATGACGTGAATATTCACTTTGAATCTGCCTCGTTTTATTGCCTACATTTACTTAGATGTCTCTTTTTATATTTACCCTCTTTTCTTGCATCTGTTTGCTCCAACAACTGCACATTCGATCTTACGCCATCAGAAAGTCATAAAAAAGCCTCCTAAATGTAGTTCATGATTTTTATTTTTTTATTTATTTAAATAGCAATGTACTTTGTTTTCATGAGTTGGCAGTGACGGTGTGGCGGTGGGGGAGGGAGGGGGGGGTGGCAGGAACTAGGCCAGGTGGCCGGGGGGAGAGGCGCCCTCCTCTGCCCCTGACACGGCATCCATCTCCCTCCCTCACTCCACCCGGCCTCACCTCGCTCACTATAATAACGCTCCTTCATAGGGAGGACCCGCTGGAGAGTCCACACAGACCACCAGACTGCTGAATAAACCGTTACTTATTGATGTGGTCGGGGGGGAGAAACAGTGTGGGCCGTGCCGGGGTCTGTGGAAGCAGCTGGTAGATTAGAGGTGACAGGGGGGTTGTGTGTAGGAGTAAGAAATGAAGCCCAGTTTTCGCTGCTCCATTCAGGACAGACGAAACCGAAATAGCTCCAAAAAGAAAACAATCTGTTTGCTCAGCGAAGGGAGGGAGGGACGCGTGGAAACTCCCTGTAGTTCTTTTTGAAGATGAAAACGATGATTTCCTGGACCCCATTGATGGCATAATTCCCGGGGTTCAAGCGGTGCAGGCAGCAGGGTTAAGGAATCAATTTGTGTAAGGGTTAAGAAGGTATTTGATTTGGAATCTCAAGGGTACGCTGCTAGGCTTGTTCCATCTCCTCTGCCCATTACCCAGAGTGCGTCAGTGGCGTGTCATTATGCATCCCAAGGAGACAGGCTGAGGGGGGGTGAGAGACATAAGGAGAGAGAGGAGTGCTGGATAGGTAATGGTGCTGGGCTTGCGATTGTAAATCCAGACTCGTCAGAATTCAATCTCCACAAAGCTAGGAGCTAGCGGGAGAGGAGGAGAAAAGGGACCACTCTTCCATCGCCACCATCACTGGACCATTTAAATCATGAGGGCATCCCTAACCCACGCCGCTCTGACCTCGCTCTCCGATGCCCGCCTCGACGTGACAGGTCGCCTGGGGGGTAACACAGCCCGGGGGGAAAGGCCCGGGAAGGAGGGTGACGGTCAGGGTCAAAAGTTAGCGGTGAGGGTGGTGGGGAGAGAAGGGGGGGGGGGGGTTTGCCAGGTTGCTGAGTAGAGAGAAGTCTCATTCCCTCCTTCTACCCCCCCCCCCAACCTCCCCCTCCCTCCCTCCCTCCCTCCCTCCCT
This sequence comes from Notolepis coatsorum, assembly GCF_963971535.1. Classification (NCBI taxonomy): domain Eukaryota; kingdom Metazoa; phylum Chordata; class Actinopteri; order Aulopiformes; family Paralepididae; genus Notolepis; species Notolepis coatsorum. Next base: position 43,328,017 of record NC_140166.1, on the reverse strand, counting down.
CCCTCCCTCCCTCCCTCCCTCCCTCCCTCCCTCCCTCCCTCCCTCCCTTCCTCCCGTGTCCTTCATGGCCCCACGCATGGCTGAGCAGTGCACCATGGGAAGCCTTTTGCAGAGGCAGCCAATGCTCTCCGATGCAGCTTTCAAGGGCAGGTGTCCCCTGTGTCCCAGGTGTCAGGAGAGAGGGGGGTTAAAGTACAAAAATACACACACACACACACACATACACACACACACACACACACACACACACACACACACACACACACACACACACACACACACACACACACACGCACACACAGGTGCACGTGCACAAATGCGCGCCGCACACTCACACATATAAATAAATGCATAAAGACAAGTGCTGCTTCAGGATCTTCAGGTGGCTTTCCCTCATAAGAGTTGAGGAAGGAGGAAGAGGCAGTGGTTAGATGGCAGTGGTTAGATGGGAGTGGTTAGAGGGCAGTGGTTAGATGGCAGTGGTTAGAGCGTGGCTGAAGAAGCTATAGTCTGCCACAAAGACTAATGCACAAAATGTGACGTCCATATTCGTAAAAACCTGAACGCAGAGGGATGCAGCATTGCATCTGTGGTCGAAAACATTATCATGTTCATAGCTCTGTTTAAATACATAATTATCTGTACACAGGGCCGCCTCAGGGGGTGTGCGAGCAGTGCGGTCGCACAGGGCCTCGCGGGAAGGGGGGCCTCGCAAAAAAAAAAAAAAAAAAAAATATACATTTTTTTATTATTTTTATTTATTTTTTTTTATTTTTTGCGAGGCCCCCCTTCCCGCGAGGCCCTTTTTCATCACAGACCTAACATCTAGTTTTGCTTATATGCTTATATATTTCACATTAGACACGTTTGTAGAATGTGTCTGACTTCCTGCCTCTGCGGCTCTGCAGACTGCAGTTTCCGGTTTCTGCGGATTTGCTGCTCTACAGATTTTAGGATAGTGTTTCCGGCCCGTCCGCCGACCGCCGTAATACCAAATAGAAGAAGAAGACACACGAGGTAGATATTCAGCGCTATTCAGAGGAGCGAGGCGAGTGGATGTCTTTTCAAAAGAAGGAGAAGAGAACTTGTGAGCAGATAAATCTGTTAGGCAGCAATACGCCGAAAGGTGTCCAGTCTGCCGGAAAGTACTACGAAGAAGAAGAAGAAGAAATTACACCGTGGGCCAAGAAAGTCTCCTTCCAACTTTACCATTGGCGCCGCGTTGATACTGCGTTATGGTGAGTCAACCTATGATTATATTCCGCCGTGGACCTGACCTATCTCTCTTTCTCTCTCTCTGGAGCCAAACTGGTCGACTAGCTAATATAGTACTACTAGTAGCTAACGGTGTGTGCCTGGTGAGAGCACCTGGCTGTATGTAGCCGCATAGCTTGCAGAACGCAGAAGCAAGCTATGCGGCTACATACAGCCAGGTGCCTGATTGAGCTAACTGTTAGCCAGTTAGCTGTTTAGCGTCAGCTGGGAACGTTCGTTTGATGCTATCAGTTAGCCTTGAGAATAGCAGGCCCTGGCACTCTGACTACGACATCATCTTTGACAGAAGATGTAGTCGGGCCTGCACCATGACAAGGCTCTGGCCATAGCTTATTTGTCCGACAGCGAGAGGCCTTTCGTCAACGTGGAGACCTGTGTTGCGGCCTTTCGCCCTGCGTTCCTCGTGCAGGTAAGATTAATGAAAATGTCATGACATTACCCCACTCTTCCTTCCTTCCCCTCCCGAATGTTTTGTTAATAACGATGTTTTTTTCCAGGCAAAACATATGCTACTTCACAACATTTGGAGATACGACATGTGCTGTGTGTGAATGGTCGTTGTGTAGCTTGGGTAGCGTTGGGCCGTTGGCCAAAGCTGTGTGTGGCCTGGTGTCACAGTACCTGGCTAGCCTATTTAGCTGATGTCGGCCATTGGCTCCTTGCTGCTTTGGTTTCTCTGGTATAGACCCTCTTCTTGTTGGATTTAAGTGTTGATCTTTGTCTTTTTGGATCTCTCATACATGCTCTAGTCTCTCTCTAACACACACACACATGACAAACACACATGTTCTCTCTCTCTCTCTCTCTTTCTAACACACACAGTCTGCCTATGGCGGCCTTTCTCGATGGCTAGGCTGTGCTCAAGGATCTTCAGTCACAGTGCTCAGGTATTCTGCCACTGTGTACTCTCTGTTTAGGGCCAAATAGCATTTCAATTTCTTTCCAATGTGTCTCTCTCTCTCTCTCTCTCTCTCTCTCTCTCTCTCTCTCTCTCTCTCTCTCTTGGATTTAAGTGTTGATCTTTGTCCTTTTGAATCTCTCATACATGCTCTAGTCTCTCTCTAACACACACACACATGACAAACACACATGTTCTCTCTCTCTCTCTCTCTCTTTCTAACACACACAGTCTGCCTATGGCGGCCTTTCTCGATGGCTAGGCTGTGCTCAAGGATCTTCAGTCACAGTGCTCAGGTATTCTGCCACTGTGTACTCTCTGTTTAGGGCCAAATAGCATTTCAATTTCTTTCCAATGTGTCTCTCTCTCTCTCTCTCTCTCTGTACACTGTATATTGACTGTAGAACGGGAGCTCTCTCTCGCTCTCTCTTTTGCTATATGTTGACTGTATCATGCCCCGCCTCGGGCAGCGCTATTATTTAAGAATATGTTGACTGTATAAAAAAAAGAAAAAAAAAAAAAATATATATATATATATATATATATATATATTTTTTTTTTTTAACCTTTGGGGGGGGGGGGGGGGGGGGGGGCTCGCGTTAAATCTCGCACAGGGCCTCGCATTTCTCCCAGGCGGCCCTGTCTGTACAGCCTTGACTAGTTAATATAGTTAACTAGTATACAGCTCAGACACGAGGGCGGCCGTCTTAACAGTGTTCTTAAAACAACGGCCAAGGCCCAGGAGATATGACATTTGGCCTTGTCTCCAGTCTTGTGTGAGACAGGACAAAAACCCCTAAACCCATCTTTGTTTTCATTTGTCATTCCCAGGCTGGTACTTAATTGTTAGTCTGACCAGAGCTCTTTCTCCCTTTCGGGTCAGACGCTCGTATTAACTCGTCTCTGATTGTAAACTGAGGATACTCTTTCTGTGGCCACAGAAACAGAAATAAACTATGTTCTATTTTTGATACAATTTGGCTCATTTTAGATATTCCACAACACATATTTAAGGTGGAATGTGTCGTCTCCACTGAGGTTAAGGTCAATGTTATGGTCGAGAGTTAGGTTCATAAACAAACGTTTAGGTGAAAACTATGATGAATTCCATTGCATTGCGGCAAAGAAATCCCATCTACCCATCTCTACAGGTCATTGCCTACGGGCATAAGAGAGGACTTTCCAATGACGAGAATAATGGACTTGAGGCTGAAGGTACTGTCTGTCCCTGAATGTTATAACCTTGTGTCAAGTAAGGCCCATTTGTTTATAATTGCCACAGCCAGCCTATTTTTGTGTGACGAGCTGAACAAAGAAGTACTAGTCTATGACACACACACACACACACACACACACACACACACACACACACACACACACACACACACACACACACACACACACACACACACACACACACACACACACACACACACACACACACACACACACACACACACACACACACACACACACACACACACACACACACACACACACACACACACACACACACACACTCACAAACACACAGCAGCACCCAAGGCCCAATGAATGGAAGCGGACATGGCCGGTTAGCCTACGGGAGAGGTGTTAGTTGGACAATGCCTACTGTAGGCTAACCGGCCATGTCCGCTTCCATTCATTGTGCTAAGCTAGGCTAACGTGCAGCCAGATAGCTTTCTACTGAACGCACAGAGAGGAAACTGGTATCCATCTTCTTGTCTCTCTATGGAGAAGACGATAAGCAAATTTCCCAAAATGTTGGCGGGTTCTTAATGCTTCTCTGCAGCTGAGATGTTGAGCTCTATACGATGTCAACAGAGTATCACTTCCCAGGCAGCATTGTGTCTGAACGATGTCTCTCAATTGCGTCAGGGCCCTTTGTAGTGAGAGATGAGCTCAAATAGCTTTTTAAGAAAAGACGAGGGAATTATTTGATTAGCTTTGCACAGCACACACACATTATAGCACAAGCCAAATCAAGTCGGCAGGTCAAGCTGATCTCTCTTTAGTTACTTTCTCTCACACCTCACCGATAAACGACAGCACGGTATTTAAATC
>NC_140166.1:43311280-43321280 GCF_963971535.1 Notolepis coatsorum | reverse complement strand
CAGATTGCAGATCTAATTAACTAAACAGAGACAATGCAGAGGGACAATAACAGTAGCTTTACCCTTACCCAAAAATGGGCCATTTTAAAGTGACAATCGACCAAAACGCTGTTATAGCCTCGGATGGTCTGGTGTTGTGCATTTTCTTAACCTTAACACTTTGAATGCCGACGACGTGTATTGTCGTCTTATCAGACCCCCCGTTGAGTGCAGACAACGTGTATTGATTTTTTTATTAGCGATCTGAATTCATATTTCATCAACCGAGTCTCCCGTTGGTACAGCAGACCCTCTAGGAGTCTAGGAGCTCAGAATGGAAAAAAACGCCCCCTATCATCTATCCCTGTGTAACTGCAGGTCAGTCAATTATACTGGGAGATCGGTAGAGGTGGAGCCAACTGGCTCCACTGTGCTGGCAAGCCGTCTGATGAAGAGGGAAGTGATCGCGAGTTGGAATGCAACCTTGAATATATATTTACAGCAGCCAATAATCAATCAATAAACGCGATCGATATTTGGAATGGCGATCAGGAATTGGAATAATCTTTTTGGAGAACATCTGATCTAAGGTAAGGAGTCTACAGATGAATCTTTTCAGAATCGGGTCCCTTCTGCCACTCCAATGTCACTTCGATGTCAGTTTAGAACTAGTACTAGGTGTTAATTTAGTGCAGTAAACAAAGCGAGGGTACTTAATTTAAGTGCTTAAGTTAATTTTCGGCAGTAAACAAAGCGAGGGTACTTAACTTAGGTGCTTCTCCAGGGAGGGGGTCGGGGGCTACTGCCCTCAGACCCCCAAGATAATTTTTATATGGGCAGTCTGACTTGGGCTACTGTACCATATATTAGTGTTGCAATGCATGATAAATAAACAGTGAAAAAAGCTAAGAAATTGGATGGGGCTGGGACACAATAAAAATGTAAGATGAAAATCTTTCCAGCCTGTGGCAGGCAGTGGAGGTGTGAAATCCAGAACAATAGGAGTCACAAAGTGGAGTGGTGGAGTAGTGGTAGAGTAGCAGTAAAAGCTGGACTTCTAAGGGCTTCTACTGTATGTTACCAGTTTTAGGATAATCAGACCTGTATTCACTGAGATATCAGCATGTGCCGTGTGTGTGTATGTGTGTGTGTGTGATCTTGAGGAAATGGATAATAGATTTTTCAGCCCGCCTCTAATACTATCGATAATCTAGCGTTTATTTGAAAACGATTCATAAATAGGCCGACAAATGACAACGTGTCTAGTGTATTCGAGAATATTCCAATAAATGCAGTTTATGGGGGAATCTTAAAATGTTCAGAATATTTTTTGAGAGAACGATAGCTTTTCGAAATGCTATAAAAAGGATATGAACCGATTAAAAAACAATCCGTTTTGACAATGTTGACTGCAAACAAGTCATTGATAAGCGATGGGCAGATTAGACACATAGCCATAATTTAAAACATAGATTATGCGTTTTCTTTTGGTTTTTTTTCTTATTATCTTTTTTCCCCTCCTTTTTTTCCGATTTTTCTCCCATCCCACTGTTAGTCGTTATGCCAATTCCCAATCCCAAGCTCATCTTATAACAAGTGCTTATAAATGTCTTATAATATAACAATACATATGTTTATCCTCTTAACAGTCCTGCAAGTTTTGCATAAAACGCCTGTCGATTACTGAAAGTAAATTGGACACTATTCTGGAACCATTTGTAACAGATGCACAAGTCTGGCCTCTTTTGAAAGGAAACACTCTGAGTGCTATTGTCCTAGAGTTACAGTGGTTTGAACACACTGAAATAAAGTTTTTTTTTCATTTTCTTTATTCATTATTTTGCAAACAGATGCCTGCAGATCTATCTACTCTATATAGTTATCAGCTAGAACAGGGGTGTCAAACTCATTTTCACAGAGGGCCACATTAGCATTATGGTTGCCCTCAAAGGGCCAAAGACCGTATAAATGTTAATGTAATGTAAAATAAATGTAGCTACTCATTTACATATTGTTAAACATGTTGTTTCTGTATTTATTACTTATTCAAGTTATACATATTGCATATGCATTTGCATAGATGTAAAAATATGTTAGCTTATGTTATTTTAACAAATAATTTTATCAGAACCCCATATTACTCCATTAATCAATGATCAAACCATTCAAGTAAATAACAAAGAAGAAGATCATCAAATACAAGCTATGACATTAAGTTTGTTCAAAACCTTTTTGTCACAGTCAAGAGGGGCAGAACTAACAACTGAGCTGCAAAGAACACGTGGGACAGATGTAGCAGATGTTACAAAAACAAATGGCTGCACACAACCTTGCAGAGGCCATACATCCAACTAATGGAAGATAGTTTAATTAACTTTAATTAACAGATTGCAGAATGGGTACAGTACAGTACAGCTCAATACACACAATTGTTAAGGGGATGCAGACCAGAGAAAGACTTTCGACTTGTTTACATCAGGGTCCACCATTTTCAATTCGTAATGAAATTGCTATTATGTGTCTGCATGAACACACAACTGTAACTGTACTCAAAAATAACAAAATAAGGGTTGTCTCAGTTCACAACTATATTGGTCAAGTTTTGGGTGGGACTTGTTTGCGTCCCTACAGCTTCTTATTCAATTGAGCGAGATGCTCGGTTATGTCACACAGCCAGTTTGCATCTGACAGTTCAGACAATATTTCTTCAACCCTTTGTTACCTATTCCGCCTGGATCTTTTTTGTATTTTGGGCTGTAAAATTGTCAAAGAAGTGCTTTTGGCTTTTTTCCTTTGTTACTTCATCAATACCTCAGATGTTCAACATACATGTATGTGTAAGAATGTGTAATAACTAAGGCTGTCAAAGTTAAAGCTTTATTAACACATTAACCCACAATTATTTTAACGCCGCTATTTTTTAACCCAAGATTAATGTTTAAAAAAATAATAATAATAATAATAATTACCAGAGCTCTTGGGGGGCCACATCAAATGACGTGGCAGGCCACATTTGGCCCACGGGCCATGAGTTTGACACCTATGAGCTAGAACATGTCCAAAGTAGATAACAATATCACAAAAAATGAATGTTTTACACATCCTTATGTAATGGTATGTTTAGACGTTTTCCCCCCCCAAACAATTTAAGATTCAACACTAAAGTAGATAACAATATCACAAAAAATGAATGTTTTACACATCATGAGGATGTAATGGTATGTTTAGGCGTTTTCCCCCCAAAACATTAGAAGAGTCAACACTACCTCAGTCCCCTCTCCCCTTCCCCCACTAATCTCTTGTCACATACACCATCCCCACTCCTTCTCACCCCCTTCTCACACAACAACAGATCGACAACAGCACAATTTGCGCTCCGGAGAGACAGGCACACATTCATTCTATTGTGTACGGTATGCTTTTACCGCTTTTACCTATTCTCTGTCTCAAAAAACCAACTCAAGTGTAACGTTGGGGTTTCGCTCTGCTCAATGAGAGAGCCTCTGGCGATCCCTGGTGGGTAATTGCCATGTTGTTACCTGGTGTGTCTCGTTAACGTCCCTTCATATTCTCCCCTGTGTGTTGCAAACCCTGTCAGTCGATCACCAAACTGTCCGTGAGTATAATACCTACCTGTGTAAGCCTTATTGCTCCTCGCCACGGAGGATAAGTATGTACGCTATGTAATTTTGATTGCCGTATGAATTCGTTATTGAAAGTGTATCTTGCTGCGAGTATATGCAGCACTGTCGTTTGGCGTGTTTATTATTTCATTTATCCCGTTTTGGAGACAGAGATTTCTCCCCTTTTGTTTATTCGCACTTATATACATGTTCATTCATCTACTAAAATAAAATAGTATCCCTTTGTTTGAAAACCTACACCTGCATCTCATCTTCTCTGTTCTGCACTGCACCTGGGTCCAAACACCTACCAAACCCTAACACTCAAGTAAGATGTCATTCTTTTCAGAATGTCATTGGCTACAGGTCAATCATTTTCAGTGTCAGTGGTGATTTGTCTGGTCATTGAGAGGTGAAACTGGCTTATCTCTTAAGCCTGAGGGGTCCGGTACCGGACCCACAATGACATCACGCCTTAAATCCATCTCTACAGAATACAATTAATGTTGCGTTTTTTTGTAGCCAAGAGTAAAGACCCTAATCGTGTCAAAACTGCAGTCAAAGTGTATATTTTCAGCACTATGTTTGTTTACCAATGGTTTTAAGTGTTAACTTATTAGTGAAATATGAGTTATAGAAATCTAGTCTTTTTGACGTATTTTGTTTGTAGTCCTATGAGGAGAGGAGACCCAGGACGTTCGATGGGCTTTCGAATAAAAAGAAAACTACACTTCCTAGCTCATGCCAGCCCCTGTCAATCATCTGACATCTGGATTGATTTATCTTATTTTTCGGGATTATCTCCCACAAACCTGAACATTATTGCCATAAAACAGAACGTAGTTAGTTTCTCTACCTTTCTGTGAACGTCTAGCAAAAAACTGTGTTGCAATCTGATGAAAAAAGGCAGAGAAATGTACATTATAAAAAAGTAACTGTACTTACAGTAGATTTCATTCATGGTTTGTGAATCACGCTTGGTGATACTGAATCCAGATTGAACATTGCCATTGGAAAGGGGAGATTTGGCCCGATCCATAGATGTGTGACTTGGCCATAATAAGGTCATTTATAGGCCTGATATTCTATATTCTATAATCATATTTCAAATTGCGGATGGCAGATTTCAGTATTGTCTCTACAAAAGCTCCTGTTTAATCATCTTCCCTTTTGTCATTTGCTTACATTTTTTGTACACGTGATCTCAAGATGATGCTCAGTGGCAGTTTTTCATCTCTGGTAATTTTTAGCATGGTGTTATTCACCGTCAAAGATGAAATTTTTTATAAAATGTATATTCTCCTTTTGATTCATCACAATTTACTCAAGCCTAGTAACAGACACAATATTTCTGACACTGGGAATACATTCCCTGAGATTCATAGATGTCTCTAGATACCAAGAACATGCAAATAGCCTTGTAGACTCAGGCTTAAGAGGTTAATACTTATATAGCCTTATTAACACATTAACTAATGTTAATAAGCACATTATAATAGCCTTATTATCTATTAATTAACACTTATTACAAGGACCTTAAAAGAACATGCCAACATTATGGGAAATGTGATTACTGTCAACTGCAGAGTCAGACAAGAAGATGGATACAAATTTCATCTCTGTGCATTCAGTAGAAAGCTAACCGGCCGCAAGCTAGCCTAGCCTAGCACAAATTAATGTAAGCGGATACAGCTCAGCTAGTCTAGCTTAGAACTCTGGGAGAGGCGTTTTGGCCAACAGCTAGGATAGTTGATCCGTATGATATCTATCTTCTTGTCTGACTCTGGAGACGGCAGTAAGCGCATTTCAATTCATCAAGTATTTCTACCCTTTTTTGGATTCTATACGTTCACCGTGAAGACATGCAATAAGAAACATAAATCTCCATGAATTCAAGGCATCACAGGGTGAGTAATTGATATACAAATTATCCTTTTGGGGTGAAGTACTTGTTTAACTCAATTCTTCATTAATTTCCACTGCCACACTACCAAACGGTTAACCCTTTCACGGCGACAATACACTTAAAGCGAGACACCGTTGATTTTGAGATTTTGTTATATTTTGCTTCCTAAACATGTCTTCTATGAAACTAGTGACAATAAAACGTCAATAACACACATTTAGTTGTTTATTTTACTTCATTTTGCCTTATTGCATGAGGGAAGTGCCTCATTTGCATAATATAAACATAAAATTCAGAAAACTTGCAATATATTTTTTCTTAGTTTATATGTACATAACAAACTGGGAAAGTTTCATAGTGATATCTATTCAAATATGTTTTGCCTATTAGGGGGTACTACACTGTACTACACTGTTTGTAGCCGGTGTAGTTATGTTCAGTTCAATAACATCATTATTATTATTATTATTATTATTATTATTATTATTATTATTATTATTATTATTATTATTATTATTATTATTATTATTATTATTATTATTATTATTATTATTATTATTCAGTTATCAGGCATGTGTTTAGGTTGTCTATTACTAATGGTTTGATTAGGTATTGTGTTTGTAAATATATGTTTAAAAAAAAAGTATGGCATTTTACAATACAGAACTTTGAAGGCGTTTTCCCAAAAAATTGTTTTAAGAGTTTTCCCTCATACTCTGAGCCAGAAATCTCCACTTCAGTAGCACTCACATACACCAAACCTTCCAGTTATATATATGTTCTGAAGGTATTTACAGAAGGGTTTGTTGATATCGCATTCATACCCTGATTTATATCACATTTTATTCCTAAAAACATGGCGAAATATGGAATTGTACCATAAAAATTGACTGAATGGAGTATTTTCTGATTTATGGAGTGATAAAAAGAGATATCCAAAATCCCCTCTGTAATAACATTTGGCTCTAATATGTCAACAAAATGTAACTATAATTTTGAAAATGGCTTTATCCAATGTTCAGATTTCTGTCCTGGAATTATATGCAAATTAGTGCATATTTAAGTAGATCATCCTCATTTGCATATTTAAACATACAATTTCAAAAAACTTGTAATACAAAAAAGTCTAGTCTTAATATAAGTAATCAACTGGGGAAGTTTCATTGTGATATCTATTAGTTAAATTGTTTACCCGATTCACCTGCAGTGTCTCGCTTTAAAGGCCAACTTGCAGGTTAAACCCTACTCTGCAATTATGGGTAGTTTACATCATTGGTATCTAATTATTATTATTTTTTTTCATTTGACGCCGGAAATACAACTCAGAAAGGGTTAAAAAGGTCCACGCATGAATCACATGCACGAGCAAATCTAAAAGCTTATCAGACGCTAGCAGGGCCATGACGTCACTTCAGGTGCAGGGCAGCCTTGCTACTACTAGCCGAGGAGTGATGAATGAAAATGTATCTGTTTCACCTAACAACACTATTGCTCCGTGATCATAGCCATCCATCTCTAAAGCTAACCACTATTTGTAAAAGCCACAACCACATTACCATATTTGTAATAATGTAGAAAAATACTCCATTCAGTAAATTTTTATGGTAAATTCAATATTTCGCCATGTTTTTAGGAATAAAATTTGTTATAAATCAGGGTATGAATGCGATATCAACAAACCCTTCTGTAAATACCTTCAGAACATATATATAACTGGAAGGTTTGGTGTATGTGAGTGCTACTGAAGTGGAGATTTCTGGCTCAGAGTATGAGGAAAAACTCATTAAAACAAATTTTTGGGAAAACGCCTTCAAAGTTTTGTATTGTAAAATGCCATACTTTTTTTTTTAAACATATATTTACAAACACAATACCTAATCAAACCATTAGTAATAGACAACCTAAATACATGCCTGATAACTGAATAATAATAATAATGATGTTATTGAACTGAACAGAACTACACACAGGCTACAAACAGTGTAGTACAGTGTAGTACCCCCTAATAGGCAAACAAATTTTGAATAGATATCACTATGAAACTACATACACAGGGCTGAGTCCCTCCACCAGGCCATGATGCAGACAGCACTCCTGCCACAGGGCTGAGTCCCTCCACCAGGCCATGATGCAGACAGCACTCCTGCCACAGGGCTGAGTCCCTCCACCAGGCCATGATGCAGACAGCACTCCTGCCACAGGGCTGAGTCCCTCCACCAGGTCATGATGCAGACAGCACTTCAGCCACACACACTCACAACTCTTGCCGTCACTGGCAGGTGAAACTTGCCCTTTGCCCTCCACAGTAGTCTCTCACTCTCTCTCTCATCAGTGTGATTGCCACCACAGTGGAGCCCTTTCTCGATCTCTCTCTCTCTCTCTCTCTCTCTCTCTCTCTCTCGCTCTCTGTGTTTCAAACACTAGTGTCAGTGTTTCACAACACAGACTGGATTGTATTCCGCGACACAGATAACATTAATGCCTACACGGAGACAGTGCTGGACTATGTCTGTACTAGGGTGAAAGAAACAATCCCCACTACCAAAATGAAAGTTTACCCAAATCAAAAACCCTGGGTAGACAAATCCGTCCGTGAAGCTCTGAGAGAGCGCACCAAAGCATACAATGACGGCCTAGTGGCAGGCAACATGAACGACCACAAGGTGGCGCAACACAACGTAAGGAGGACAGTGACAGAGGCCAAACGACGCTACAGGGATAAAATTGAACTCCAGTTTGAACAAGCTGACTCTAGAGCTATGTGGCAGGGGCTCAAAACGATGACAGACTACAAAGGCGCCTCCCTCAAACTGAACAGTGACATCTCCTTAGCAAACGACCTCAATACCTTCTATGCGAGGTTTGATGCTGGTAATAACAACACCAGCTCACAAGCCTCGGCAATGGGGGGGGGGGGGTCGGCTGCTGATGGAGGCGCAGTGTTCAGGGTAACAGAGCATGAGGTGAGGCGGACCTTTAAAAAAGTGAATATCAGGAAGGCAGCAGGTCCGGACGGCATCCCCGGCCGCGTCCTAAAAGTCTGTGCCGACCAACTGGCCCCAGTATTCACTGACATATTTAACCTGTCCTTAGAACAGGCTGTCATCCCCACCTGCCTGAAGAAGTCCACTATTATCCCTGTACCCAAAAAATCCAAGCCTGCTTGCCTCAACGACTACCGCCCTGTAGCTCTCACCTCCATAGCCATGAAGTGCTTTGAGAAGCTAGTAAAGGGCTACATCTGCTCCTCCCTCCCCATCAACATGGACCCCCTGCAATTTGCATACCGCCCCAACAGGTCCACGGAGGACGCCATATCCCATGTGCTGCACACAGCAGCATCACACCTGGACAAGAGGCAGGGGAACTATGTGAGAATGCTATTCATCGACTACAGCTCGGCATTCAATACCATAGTCCCCTCCATACTCATAGCCAAGCTCAGGGACCTGGGCTTGGGCTATGACCTCTGCCAGTGGGTCTTGGACTTCCTGACTGGCAGACCCCAGGTGGTGAGAGCAGGCAACTGCACCTCCTCATCCATCACCCTCAACATAGGGGCCCCCCAGGGCTGTGTTCTGAGTCCCCTCCTCTACTCCCTGTACACACACGACTGTGTGGCTCAGCGGAGTAGCAATACAATCGTCAAATTTGCTGACGACACAGTGGTGGTGGGCCTGATCTCTGCCAACGACGAGAGGGCCTACCTGGAAGAGGTCAAGGTCCTGGCGGGATGGTGCCAGGAAAACAGCCTCTCCCTGAACGTCAGCAAAACAAAGGAGATGATTGTGGACTTCAGGAGGTCGGGGGTCAAGGACTACAGCCCCCTCAGCATCGACGGGGCACCGGTTGAGAGAGTCAACAGCTTCAAGTACCTCGGAGCCCACATATCCGAGGACTTGAAATGGACCATACACATTAACAGTGTGGTGAAGAAGGCACGACAACGCCTCTACTTCCTCAGGCGCCTAAGGAAGTTCCAAGTCAGCCAGAAGATCCTTAAGAACTTCTACTCATGTACAATAGAGAGCATCTTGACCGGCAACATCACCTCCTGGTTTGGGAATAGCACTGCAAAAGACCAAAGCAGACTACAAAGAGTGACACGTTCAGCCGAACGCACAATCGGAGGGGGGCTCCCCACCCTCCAGAACATTTACTACAAGCGTTGCAAGGGGAAGGCTAAGAGAATTATTAAGGACTCGAGCCACCCGAACAACTGCCTCTTTGAACTGCTGCCGTCAGGCAAGCGATACAGGAGTCTCAAGGCGAGCACAGAAAGACTCAGAAGTAGCTTCTATCCCCAGGCCATCAGGCTGCTAAACGAACAATGAATGAACACTACACAACAACAACCACCAAACACACATAGCACACACATCCACACGCACACACTCACTTTAAACAAACACACTGTAGCACCCACTACACACACTTTATAGCACACACCCACTTTAAACAAACACACTGTAGCACCCACTCCCCACACTTT
>NC_140166.1:43249275-43311080 GCF_963971535.1 Notolepis coatsorum | reverse complement strand
GTCCCGACAGCGAGAGGCCTTTTGTCAACGTGGAGACCTGTGTTGCGGCCTTTCGCCCTGCGTTCCTTTTGTGCAGGTAAGATTAATGAAAATGTCATGACATTACCCCACTCTTCCTTCCTTCCCTCCCGAATGTTTTGTTAATAACAATGTTTTTTTCCAGGCAAAACATATGCTACTTCACAACATTTGGAGATACGACATGTGCTGTGTGTGAATGTCTTGGTCGTTTCTGTAGCTTGGGTAGCGTTGGGCCGTTGTCCAAAGCTGTGTGTGTGCCTGGTGTCACAGTACCTGGCTAGCCTATTTAGCTGATGTCGGCCATTGGCTCCTTGCTGCTTTGGTTTCTCTGGTATAGGACCCTCTTCTCTTTGGATTTAAGTGTTGATCTTTGTCCTTTTGGATCTCTCATACATGCTCTCTCTAACACACACACACATGCTCTCTCTCTCTCTCTCTCTCTCATACATGCTCTCTCTCTAACACACATGCTCTCTCTCTCTCTCTCTCTCTTTCTAACACACACAGTCTGCCTATGGCGGCCTTTCTCGATGGCTAGGTTGTGCTCAAGGATCTTCAGTCACAGTGCTCAGGTATTCTGCCACTGTGTACTCTCTGTTTAGGGCCAAATAGCATTTCAATTTCTTTCCAATGTGTCTCTCTCTCTCTCTCTCTCTCTCTCTCTCTCTCCTCTCTCTCTCTCTCTCCTCTCTCTCTCTCTCTCTCTCTCTCTCTCTCTTGGATTTAAGTGTTGATCTTTGTCCTTTTGGATCTCTCTCATACATGCTCCTCTCTCTAACACACACACACACATGACAAACACACATGTTCCTCTCTCTCTCTCTCTCTTTCTAACACACACAGTCTGCCTAATGGCGGTCTTTCTCGATGGCTAGGCTGTGCTCGCTGAGTCTGTATAGTCAAGGATCTTCAGTCACAGTGCTCAGGTATTCTGCCACTGTGTACTCTCTGTTTAGGGCCAAATAGCATTTCAATTTCTTTCCAATGTGTCTCTCTCTCTCTCTGTACACTGTATATTGACTGTAGAACGGGAGCTCTCTCTCGCTCTCTCTTTTGCTATATGTTGACTGTATCATGCCCCGCCTCGGGCAGCGCTATTATTTAAGAATATGTTGACTGTATAAAAAAAAAAAAAAAAAATATATATATATATATATATATAATTTTTTTTTAAACCTTTTGGGGGGGGGGGGGGGGGGGGGCTCGCGTTAAATCTCGCACAGGGCCTCGCATTTCTCCCAGGCGGCCCTGTGCGTGTGTATACGTGTGCGTGTGTATGTGCGCGTGTGTGTGTGTGTGTCTGTGTGTGTGTGTGTGTGTGTGTGTGTGTGTGTGTGTGTGTGTGTGTGTGTGTGTGTGTGTGTGTGTCTGTGTGTGTGTGTGTGTGTGTGTGTGTGTGTGTGTGTGTGTGTGTGTGTGTGTGTGTGTGAGCGAAGGCGTTGGCCAGGGACGGATGGCTGACCACTTGGCGTCGTCACTACAATAGGCTGTGTCCTGATCCTCTTGCCTCCTATAGAAAGGGTCTAAGTGGACACTTATAACTGCCCTGCGAGTGCATAGGAGGTTGATTAATGTTGTTTAGATAGACTCCCCTGCGTGTCGCCTCTGGTGGTTTCACTCCACTAAATCATACGGCGGAGAGGTCATTAGTGAAGTTAAAAGGAAAGAACAGTGTTTTCCTCCCACTGTTATCTATAATTTCCCCCAAAGTCTCTGACCCACTTATATCGCGTTAATTTTGGGACGTACTGTAAGATGTATCATTAGATAATGTAATTGAATTGACCTTCATACATACAAATATCTGCTGGGCTTTTGGCTGGACAGAAATCTAAACTTTTAAACATTTAATTGACCTTCCGCGATGGGACTCCATTCAGTTTGAAATGACACACACACACACACACACACACACACACACACACACACACACACACACACACACACACACACACACACACACACACACACACACACACACACACACACACACACACCACACACACACACACACACACACACACACACACACACACGCACACACACACACACACAGAAAATGGATATTGATACACGATTTAGCGTCACACCATTTCATGTGCGTCTGTCTCCGTCTGCGTGTTTGTGCGTCTAAAAATTCCCATCCCAGGGCTGGAATCAATCTACTTTAACCCGTTCACTACCGGTTAACCGTCTGTAGTGTGGCAGTGAAAGGGTTAACCTTCTGTAGTGTGGCAGTGAAAGGGTTAAATAATTTGTTGTTTGCATTATTCTGTCCTCTGCACAAGTCCAAGTCAAGCGTCCAGTCCTTTGAGACAAGTCTCCAGTAATGTCTCTAGTCTGTCAGCGCCAGTAGTAGCACGTCAAGTCGTGTCTTTACCTAAAAGGGACAATTTAGCTAAATATGAATTGAAAGGCCTATTTTGATGATCGTACATGTATATCATTTTTTTTTTACAAATTATAAGTATAAATATAAAGTAGTTCCACTGAAACACATGCAGGCAAAAGGACTGACCACAGTGCTGAGAAACATCGTGTGGTTCTTGGCTCTCGAAATGTTGCCCTGCGAGTGTGACACACAATGTCAGCGGAGACGAGACCGGAGAGATAGAGTGTACAAAGTTATTCCCGGGACGCCAAGAATATGTAAAGAGCCTATTATACTGTGAGGAGCGACCGAGGCTGACTATACTCCTATAGTCTCTTCTGCTCACTTCCATTATTCTCCTCTGATAAATGACTCTCCCAGCCCCTCCCGATAAGAGACTTCCCGGCCTATTCATCAGCGCTCAATTCAGGGCTTTTTACGGGTCTGGGACGGAACAGTAGCATGAGTTAGTGACTCATGGTGGTTCAATGTCAAGGGAAGGTATACACATCCTGGGAATAAGACGTTACTGGTAACAATATACTATTCTTTAAAGATGTTTCAGTAGATGGCAGCTTAAAACACACCATTGGGTATTTGTACATGTACACGCACTAGGCTTTCTTTCAAATCGATCCATATATTGGATTTGTCTATTCGATGTCCTTTGAATTACGCATATATATTTCCTTTTTTTCTCCCAAAGGGGATAGAGAATTACTCGGGTCAGAGTTAAAAGTACTTCTTCCAGTTGAATCGAAGGAGGAGGATGTCGCTCCCCCCTGCTTTAAGTCGTCTTCCCTCCTTTCACGGTTACTAAGGGAACCCCTCTCCACACAAAAAAACTTGAGCCGCGAGGAAAAAGAGCCCCTAAAAAGAATGTCATGGCTCCTAACGCAAATAAACATACAGCGGAGTGGGAAGAGAGGGCCAAGTTATTTTAGCCTGGCCCGCTTCCAGAGGCGCCGCCAACAAGCGAACCCCTCGGAGGAGCCTGGGCTACATGCTAGTAATCCAGCACGGGAAGCATGTCAGTGACAGTCTATCACAGCGATGTCACGTCCGATCGCTCAGACAACATATCACTCCGTTCGCGGGGGAGAGCCGCGCTTTGATCTGGCTGAACGCTCCCAACGCGACTGTCGTCTTTCTAAGCCTTTATGTGGGTTGGATGTTGCCGACTATTAACCCTTTCACTGCCACACTACCAAGGGTTAACCCTTCCACAACCACACTACAGAAGGTTAACCCTTTCACCACCACACTACAGACGGTCTGTAGTGTGGTAGTGAAAGGTTAACCTTCTGTAGTGTGGTAGTGAAAGGGTTCATCTGTATATCTTCCGTTTACCCTCCCTGTGATCGAGCTCGCAAACTTCCAAATGGAACCGCAGGGGCCCATAAGTGTGTTTAGCGAGGGGAAGGGTACGGATTTATGAAGCATAATTACAGCTAATAACCTCGGGCTCATAAGGTTTCTTTTCAACACCGCTCATGTAAATGTTTTCTTAAGGCCCTCCGTAAATTAAACAGTTCCAGTTGTTGGCACAGCCCGTGCAGATCCGAGCAGAGCCAGCGAGTAAAACTTAAAGTAGCCCGGCTTATGGTACAATAGAAGGCTATATTCACTGTGACCTGAAAGAGAAGCTGTTTATACTGTATATAGCCTCAGGCACGCGGGAAGTGATTCTGACTTGGGGGTGCGGGGTGCGGTCGAGTCAGAGATAAATAATAATAATACCGTCATATTAAATGCATTTTACACTACAACAGACAAGCTTGAACACCAACATGGACAGTTCACACACGAAATGCAGCAGTTTTGTCACAACAACAATCGCTGTCCGTGGTGCTGAAACATTAACCAAGTGAGCATGGCGCACTGGGCAGGCCGCAGGAGCGATAATAAACACACAATTACCTATTCCGAAGACTCTTGCGTTCAGGAGTGGTGGAAATAAACTCCTTCATGACAACATGAATGTCCAGTGAGTCCAGAACCTCCTGATGCATATCTGCAGCAAGGCCAGGTGAGTGAGTCTCTTCTGGGTAACTGTGTTACGCATGCAGGTTTTGAGGCGACGGAGCGCCGAGAAGGAGGAAAGACACAGATGGAGGAGATTTTCCACGTCTTTGAAGAGTCCTCTTGTTTGCATGTGCAGGTTGGACATATACACAGCGATATGTACTGTTTATTCAACCTCAACCTGTTTATTCAACCTTCGCGCCGAAATCCACGTCTGTAGTAGGCGTCGCCGATGTGTGTGTGGACTGTCTGTGCCGCGCTGCAATTGTGCGTCACCACGTCAGACTCAGATCAGATCAGTTACACTCCCCGCCAGCAGGGGGTGCTCCCGCACCCGCCGCACCTCTAGTTGCCGCGTCCTTGTATAGCCTTCAGGCAGTGTTTTCTCGGTCTGGCTCTCTCTCTCTCCGAGTGGTCATCTCCATGGTATTTTTGTGGGTTCAAACAAGGTCTAAATGATGGCGTTTTTTTTTTAAAATTTTATTTCAAAATCCATCGTTTATTCAGTGGGTGTTTAACTATGTAAATCATCCAAAAGGAATAGGCTGAGTATCTAGTTTTCAGCCCGTGGTTACAGCCCCCCCCCCCCCCCCCCCCTCCCTCAGGCGCCGGCAATTGATAAAAAATGCATTATAGCATTTCAGTTTGTACATATTATTGATTCAGAGGGGTCATTATTGTGGGGCCTCTTTTTAAAAACGCTGAACTTGCAGACTGGTTGTGTTGCCTGGACAACCGCTAAAACACAAAGAAAGAGGGATCAATAACTTCCTCTTCCTCCAGGCTCAAATAAAGCATCTGGGGTGTATATGAATATTGCATGAATAATGAGAGCTCTACATGTCGTGCTCTCACCCACCACCCCCACCCCACCCGCACCCCACCCCCACCCCTCCACCATTGATTTGAGCTCATCAAAACCTCATTGTGAGGAAGTCTGGTTAACCTCAAATGATCTCACTGGCTTCAGTCAATTAGGCCGTGAACAAGACTTCCTCCGTCCTGATCGCTTATCAGACGACACGTCTCCCCGCTATGATGACAGTGATGATGGGGAAACACCGAATCAGCGGCTATAGGATGAGGAACCCACTGCCGCAGTGGATACATATGTGACGAGACACTAGACATGCCAGCAGAAACAAACATCTCCTCAGGGCAGCTCCTTTAATCATAGCTGTTCGTAGCCACACATTTATCTATAGCTTTCTTTTTTGGTGTGGCAAATTATTTTCTGTTGAAAAAGTTTTTGTGTATTATCACTAGAGTTTGTGCGATAATTCCTGCTTCGCCGTTGTGACTATGCGTGTGGTGTCTTATATAAGCCCCATGTTGGCAGTGCGTGACCCAAACATAAAAGGGAAAGAAATCAAATAAAATGTTTTAGCATAAAGATAAACCTTCTTGTATTTCTTGTAGCTTGATCACGGTTTGAGTTGATTTTGGCCACACAGCTACCACCACACATCAAATCAAAATGAAGATTTGATTATATCCAAGGACTTAGATTTTTCCACCCACTGGTCTCATTTCAGTTCTTGACGAGAGAGGCTCAGCGTGTCCAAATCGCTGCACTCGGCTGTGATTATAGGACCGTGATGCTACTACACACAGGGACTTACGTGTCCTTGCCCACGGAGCCAAATGAAATATCCCCTTAGGAGAAGGCACAGCTGCTGTGGCTACTGCTGACACTTGAACTGCCAATCAGAGCAGAGAAGAAGAGCCAGGCAGGATACCCTCCGGACACGCCACACACTGCCTTCGCAGAACTATACTGTTGAGGAAGGAGGCGGACACACCTAGAAAGGGCTTAAGAGAAAGACTGAGAAGTACAGCATTTTTTTTTAACACTGATCAGACGTCAGTTTGTCATGGTTTTGCTGAGTGAGAGACAGACACACACACACACACACACGCACGCACGCACGCACACCCACACCCACACACACACACACACACACACACGCACGCACACACGCACACACACACACACACACACACACACACACACACACACACACACACACACACACACACACACACACACACACACACACACACACACACACACACACACACACACACACACACACACACACACACACACACACACACACACACACACACACACACACACACACACAGAGGGAAACAGTGTACATAAATACAAGTAAGTTCACAAACAGCCATGAGGGGAAAGTACAACTGTACTATATAGCCGCATTTGTCTCAAAACAAAGCAATAAAACCAGCCAGCCGCGGGTTGTTAATTTCCTTCTTTCCTTCAATTGACTCAATAAGCTGCTCCCCCCCCGTTGGAGACAGGCAGCAGCTTTACAGGTGAAAGGGGGGAGGAAAGGGAGGGGGGGAAGAGAGAAAGAAAAGGAAAGAGATAGAGTGCCGGAGGCAGAAAAGCAATTGAGGACTTGACTTCCACAAAAGCCCCGGAAGAAGTTAATCTAGACTGCTGTGGGGCTTTTTCATTAGCTCTGCAATCTGTTCCTGCAGAGGAGGAGGAGGTGCAGAGGCAAGCTAAGTGATCCTCTAGAACTGTGAGCTCGCAGAGGAATGCCTGCATATGGGAAGCATTACACTGGCTCAACAACTCAGCATCCCTGTGACTGCGCTGGAATGTGGCATCCTGGTGGAAAGAGAGAGAGAGAGAGAGAGAGAGAGAGAGAGAGAGAGAGAGAGAGGAGAGAGAGAGAGAGAGAGAGAGAGAGAGAGAGAGAGAGAGAGAGAGAGAGAGAGAGAGAGAGAGCCTCGTAAGCGTGGGTTGCTGGGTTGATTCCCCCAAACATTTCCAACGGTTAAACACGAGGCGTATTGGGTAAATGCCAAAGCCTTAGCATGCTGCGAATCCAGATGAGCGTCTGTTTTATAAAGTGATCACAACTGCACAACAATCTCTTTATTGCCCCCCATTGACAACGAGAATTATGCTCTGCCTACATTTATTTAAATGTAACTTCGGGGAACTATTTTCTGTGTAGCATTATAGATGGAGGCCCAGTTCAGAATCACAACCAGCTCTTCCTGAAGTTACAAAGCGCTGCACTGCTGCTACTTTCTCCTGATCCTGACAGAAGTTACAAAGCACTGCAGCTACTTTCTCCTGATCCTGAGAGAGAAGTTAACTTTTAATTTGTGTTTGTCCTTCAAGCCCGTGTTCCTCACAGCTATTAGCCCTCCGCAAATGAATTATAAAAGACTAAGTCTGTGTCCTCTGACTCCTCTTGCCCTTGATGGTGTCTCTGTTGAGTGTGTCGATACATACAAATATCTGGGCTTTTGGCTGGACAGAAATCTAAACTTTAAACATCATATTGAAGCCCTAACTAACACACAGAAATGTACTCTTGGCTTCCTTTACAGACTTAAAGGTTGTTTTTCAACTTCTTCTCGTAAAAAGGTTGGGCTTATTCCTGTCCCAGCTTGACTACGGTGACACTGTCTATAGATTTGCCTGTCCCACTGTTTTGGCCAAACTTGACCCACTCTATCCTGCTGCGCTGAGGTATATCAAACGCACCCTATAGGACTCATCATTGCACACTGTATAGCCTAACTGGATGGTCCTCACTTACTATGCGCAGGATGCAGCACTGGTTAATTTGATTGTATAAAGCCATTTTAGGCAAACTACCACTTTAGTTACACCCTCGACTCTTACAACCTCAGATCCAGTGCCTGGATACGGTTCCAGGTAACTGCTGTGCGGACTGAGGCTGGAAAGAGGAGTCTTTTTTATTTTGGTCTTTGGTCTTGGAATGACCTTCAGTCAAGCCACAAACTGATGGCACGTGTTCCTTTAGCCAGTTTTAAACGGATGTTATCTGAGGTCCTTACCACCAGCTGCTCATGTAGTAATAAGTAACGTAGCTTGGTTTTTTATTGTTACAAATGTGCACAATGTAGTGATTGCTTTTTGTTGTGTTGTTCTCTGTGTTTTATATGTTTTTGTTGTGTTTACCATTATGGAAATGTTGCTGCTTTCTTGGCCAGGTCAGCATTGTAAATTAGATTTAGTCTCAATGCTTTTTTATCTGGTTAAATAAAGGTTAAAGAAAAAAGAGAGACTTGGCAATCACAGTAATTCAGTTTGGCCCTGGGCACCTGGCCTGACCTTTGACCTAACCCCAGTCTGCTTTCTTAAGGTGACAAAGAGGGCCATGTGCCGGGGGGTAAGCTGGAGCCAATGTTTGCAAATTAAAGAAATTGTGAGTGTGTTTATATAAAGAGTGAAATTGTCTCTAATACCACGTCTACTAATTAATCTCTATTCCAACAGTTATTGTTTTCATACTGAGAGAGTTACAGGGAAAGCCTACTGTCGCGGAGAAAGTCCCATGGGAGCTGAACTGCACAGACAGCCACACAGTGGCCAACGCATGAAGGTAAGTGTTAAAGTAGGCCAATTAGACAGTGGGGGATAAGCTGCTCAGAGCCAGCGCTGTGTGGAAAGGAGGCCAGGACACGAGACCATGAGGATCCATTCTCTTTCCTGGCAAGGCCTGCCCTGCACATCTGTGATGTCAGACGCGTGGACCTTGGAGTTTCACCCCCCACAGAGCGTTGTTCCAGATACGTCATTTAGCCATGTGTGGAGCCCAAAAGGCCTGGGTAAATGGATTTCAAATGTATAATTATCTTTCCCTTTTGTTATTAATTGTTACCAAAGTAAGCTACGCGCGTGTCGTTTTAACGTAACACAATGTACAAACTAAGTTTGTCCAAGGGAAGCAACAGGTGCGATCGATTGAGGATCAAGAAGATTGGGCAGGCTTGAGATCAATTAGATAAGAATTAGTCAATTCTTATCTGGCATGGAGCAATAGTGCTCAAATAATGAACAACATTACACTGATGTTTCAGCAATAAGCCTTCATCTATTCTTCACTATATGAATGGTATGGTACGGTACCCCTAGCCAGCACCTTTCTCTGCAAGTTCTTTTTTCCTTTTTATTTTTTTATTTTTTTTTTATTTTTTTTTTTACAATAGGGAGGTTTAGTGGTTACATCATTGTTGTTTCTGGAGGGTCCACCTCACTTGAAATTGCAATGGACAAATCTCTAAATTGTCTCGTTTAAAACAAATAAAGCATGAACAGTGGCACGGTGTACATTTCTGTGTGTATTCATCCACAATCTATAGCTCAACAATTAATCGTAAAAGTAGCAAAATAACAATGTTTACGTTTTCGTTCACTGAGGAACTACACTTCACTTTGGCGCTGCTGACTGACCGACAGCACTGAACGACAGGCGTTCTACTGGTGTAGTGTAGTTCTTTTTTAAGGACAAATTAAACAACCTTATAACTAATTTTATTTCAACCAAAAATGCTTAAACAATAATGTCAGCGATAGAAGGGAGTTCATTTTGTGCAAAAATGGAAAGCTTGCCAATGTTCATGAGGCAGAATTATTACAATAGCTCGATAATACATTTTCCCAATGATAAATCCCTATACGAGTGGACCGCGCGGGGAGACTAAAGTGACGTCAGACTACGCCCCCCTGTGGAGAAACAGTGCAACACGTCTGGAAACAGTGAGACTTCCGCATGGCCACACGACTGTCCTCTTGAAAGCCAACGTCTATCCTATAGCTTCCCATTGCTATTCACAGCAGAGGAGCTACAGCGCTAGAGATTTGATTCCGTTAAGAGCTTACGTTTCATCTTTCAGTGTGTCATACAATACTCCCCCTCACCTCCGCAACACGCACCATCTGCGTGTGTTTATCGGGCCTTCGAGAGGAAGGGCTGTTGCTTTGAACATCGTGCTGGCTGGTAAAAGGCAGAGAGATAATATGTGATCGGACGGCAGACCCCTGGAGGTCATTGTGGTAAACAATACCGGGGGCGTGATAAATTCAGCTGTCTGTACTCGGTGTGGCTCGGTCTCCTTTTGATTTATACCTTCGCAGAGCGAGAGGAGGAAGGCAACTGAGAAAACACAGATAAATAATTCACGGGGACATTAACATCAAAGGGCGGGGGGGGGGGGGGGGGGCACAGAGACACGGGCGTTTGGGATGTAGGTGCCATTTTGGATTAGCCAAGCGCGGCGTTGTTGCTTTAGTCTGGCGTCTCCGAGAGCTCTCTCTCTCCGTGTTGTCAGGCAGATGGACGCTCAGGCATGCGTATAAGCACACACAAACACATAAAGCGTTCGGTAGGAGCAGGCAGGAGACAGACACACACACACACACACGCACGCACGCACGCACGCACGCACGCACGCACACGCACGCACGCACGCACACGCACACACACACACCAGACCTTGGTGAAATAGTATTTGCAATTATTACTATTAAAGAAAGGATTGAAAAGCGTGGTCAAAAAAAGAAGCTCAGCTTAACCCTTTCACTACCACACTACAGACCGTCTGTAATGTGGTAGTGAAAGGTTAACCTTCTGTAGTGTGGTAGTGAAAGGGTTAAAGAAAGGCTTGAAAAGCATGGTAAAAAAGAAGCTCAGCCTAATATACACAATAAGGAAAGACGGAGCTTCCTAGGCGCTCCAGTACGTTCTAAAGAAAGACATGTACACCGGGTAAACAACGTACATCTTCAAAGAATGAATTGGGCACAAAAAAACATGAAGCTGTTCAATCTAAACAGGTATTCTTCAGGCCTGTGGATTATTATTATTCGCATTATTCCGAAAGTTAATTGGATGCTGCTTGGAGTACCAGGTGAGCGGGGTCATTTGAAAAAGTCTATCCACTTTTTCTCCTCCTTTTTCTATTTTTCTCCCATCCCAATTTAGTCGTGCCAATTCTCCCCTCCCCTGTCTTGAACGTTGCTCGCATGTGCCCCCCACTGGCCGGTTGTAGGGAGGATAGAAGCCCGTCACAGGTCCCCTCCGATACACGAGGAGGCAGCCAGTCGCATCTTTTCACCTGCCAGCGCGGACTCTCATTTTGGCGAGGTGTAACGTGTTGGAGGCTCACACTGCCCCCGCCATTTTTCCTGTCCCTGCTGTGCAGGCGCCCCAATCGACCTGTAGGAGTCGCTGTTTACAACGTCCAGACTACCACCCATCGACTTCCCACCCGCTGACTGCCAATTGAGTTAGTATGATGGCCGGCCCAAGCCGGAGGCAACGCCGACAGCCGGATTCGAACCCGGTGTCTCCTGCGTTGGTGACGAGCGCAATGTCCACTGCGCCACCCAGCCGCAAGTCTAAACTTTCTTACACTCAATGTATTGTCATCATATATCACACCCCACCCATCTGGTAGCCCAAGTGGACTAAAACAAACAGCTAAGACACACACACACACACACACGCAAGCAAACACACCAGGGAATCTGATCACCTGCTCCATTTCACCACTGGTGTGGTCGGGGAGGGGGGGGGGGGTGGGGGGGAGATCAGAGGAGAGCGGGCCTAATTGATGATGATGTCGCTCCATTGTTACATCTGCATCCCCCCCACTAACCCCTAGGGGGCCCGGTGGTGCAACTCTCAAAACCAGCAAAATTTACATTTACATTTACATTTAGTCATTTAGCTGACGCTTTTATCCAAAGCGACTTACAAGTTCTGTACGACAAGACAGCAAGAAGGGTACAACTCTATCAGCTGAGTAACAATGTTCATCAAGTGTTGCGTGTTACAGTGTAGGTTAGTTTATTAGGACAAGTGCATGACAGTAAGGTTAGTCAGGGTCTTTTTTTTTTTTTTTTTTTTTTTAATCATTTCAGATAATGGTTGAAGAAGTGAGTCTTTAGTCGACGGCGAAAGATTGGACGGGATTCGGCTGTCCTAACTGGGATGGGTAGTTCATTCCACCATTGTGGGGCAAGGACTGAGAATAGGCGGCTTCTCTTTGATGACCCTCCGGGAGCTTGGATAGGAGTAGGTCTGAGGCGGCCAGAAGATGCAGAGCGTAGGGGTCTTGAGGGTGTGTAGTTAGAGACCATTGACCGGAGGTAGGCGGGAGCGGTTCCCTTTGCTGCACGGTATGCTAGGTCGAGGGCCTTGAAGCGGATACGTGCAGCAATGGGGAGCCAGTGCAGGTCCCTAAGAAGTGGGGTGACATGGGCCGACTTCGGTAGGTTTGATATCAGGCGGGCCGCTGCGTTTTGAATGAGTTGAAGAGGCTTGGTGGCAGTGGCCGGGAGGCCAGCTAGCAGTGCGTTGCAGTAGTCGAGGCGGGAGATGACTGTTGATTGGATGAGGAGTTGGGTGGCTTCTTTTGTCAGGAAGGGGCGTATCCTTCTGACGTTGCTCAGGAGGAATCTGCAGGCTCTGGTTGTCGCTGCGATGTGAGCTAAAATGTTATGTTGATGATAAATATGGAGAATTAGCTGAGAGTTGATTGTCTCCACAGTGCGTCAGCCCCTGGGGACGCGTCTCGCTGGTGAATTACGGCGTGCGCTGGCACCGTCCCATCAGGCGCTGTCATAACATCCTGTGCCGCAACATAAGGGTCCTCGCTAATTGCCGGAGGCCACCGTCGCGTCTCTCCTTGAATCGCTCCCCCTCTCTCTCTCTCCTTCTCTCTCTCTCGGTGTCTGTGTGTGAACGCTTCCGTTCGGTGTGTGAGATGCCCTCCAGCCATACGGAAACGACATCTAATTATGGCAACAGCAACAAAAAATGCCCATAATGCTAAGTTGATTGCAGCGCACAATAAAGGTTAATTGAGACAAAACGATGCAAGTGTTTGAGGCGACCTAAGATGTAGAGGCATGGTGCCTCTGGTGTCTTTCCACACGTATCCAGAAATCTCTTTCATATTATTATGAGGTCAGTGTGGCGGAAAATAGAAGTCAATATTGATGGCTACACATTATGTATTATACAGGCAGGGGGGGGGGGGGGGGGGGGGGCGCTAAGGTCGCCACAGAAACCCCAATGAGATGACCCTCCCTGCCCCATGGGGACCAATAGGATCAAAGGAAATGAGTGTGGAACCTGACTCCCAACAAATCAGTTCATTCGGAGGTGAAACAGGGAGAGTGCCACACAGCCAGGCTGGCAGCTGGCATTGGAGTGTCGGGCCAGACATGGGCAGAGCACAAGCAGCAGCTGGTGCATGTTGAAAGCCCTGACACAGGCCCAGTTCTCTGGGCGACCTTGGAAGGTCTCAAGGGAGGTTTTATTTATTTATCTATCTATACAAGCTGAGATTGCCCTTTCCTGGCAGGCTGGCTGCATGGCTGTCTAACAGAGTGGCTTGCTTGCACAAACGAGTGTCCTGGAAAAAACAATAATAGTAATGTTAATAGGTGGCTGGGTGGCGCAGCGGACTAAGCGCTCATCACCAACGCGTGAGACACCGGTATCGAATCCGGCTGTCAGCGTTGCCTCCGGCTTGGCTGGCCATCATACTGGCTCAATTGGCAGAGTCAGCGGGAGGGAAGCCGGTGGGTGGTAATCTGGTTGTTGTAAACAGCGACTCCTACAGGTCGGTCAGGGCGCCTGCACAGCGAGGAAGGGAGATGGTGAGGGCAGTGTGAGCCTCCCACACGTTACACCTCACCAATGAGAGTCCTCGCTGGCAGGTGAAAAGAAGTGGCTGGCTGTCTCCACATGTATCGTAGGTGACATGCGATAGTATCTATCAACCCTCCCTAGACCGCCCAGTGGGGGGCACATGCGAGCACTGACCAGGAAGGGGAGGGGGGAATTGGCACGACTAAATTGGGATGGGAGAAAAAAACACAGAAAAAAACAGGAGGAGTAAAAGTGGATAAAAAAATATATATAATAATGTTAATAATAATAATAATGATATAACAATTTGTGTGAGTGTTTTGAGCTACATAATTAGTGCGCTGCCACTGACACATTCAATAAAACGTTTGGACATAATGGGATGTTGTTGAATTAAATACTTTGAAACACCGGAATTCTGTGAAATTGTAATTTTAAGTAATTATAGTCTTCTGTCACTTTCATGACAAGGTAGGAGGATAAAAGAAAGCAGCAAGAAAAAAACTTCTTCAAGCAAGATATTTTCATTTGGGGCGGTCAGGTGGCGTAGCGGAGATTGCGCTCGTCACCCATGCAAGAGGCTCAACTCCCAGAGTCAGCATTGCCTTGGCTTGGGCTGATCGCTATACTAACTAGTTTGGCTGGCTTAGGGGGAGGGAAGCCATGGGTGGGAAACTGGCATTGTGGACAGCAACGCCTACAGGTCAGGTTTGGGCGCTTGCTCAGCGGAGGCAGGACTTGAGGAAGGCAGCGTGACCTCCCACGCGTTACAATTCACCAATGAGAGCCCTTGCTGGCAGATGAGAAGAGAGCCACTGGCTGTCGCCGCACGTGTCGGAAGCGTGCGGATACTTCAGGGTTCCCTTGTACCGACCAGTAGGAGAACATGCGCACAACAACCAGGTAGGGGAGGGAGGGGGGGATTGGCACAACGACTAAATTGGGACGGGGAGAAAGAGAGATACAAAAAAAAAACATTTATTTTCATTTGTGTCATTTATGCTCTAGAAATTAAATGACTTTTACGTAGTTAAAGTACGCAAATTATGTATTTACTGTTTGCAGAGATGGTTATGTGCCACCCTGGTAGTGACAGACCAGAAGTCCTTGTATGGGCATTACGGATGGTTTTCGCTTGACTCCATGACTTAGACTAAAGAAGCAATCTTTTGTTTGTCATTGTTATTCAGAATATGTTGTGTATATGAGTTTTCAGATAATACAGTGAAGATTGGACACTAAAAAGAAAAGAGATATACAACAACCATGCAAGTGATTGATTCCAACGAAGGCAGACACGGATAATTAATCAATCTCAAACCCCACCCTCTTTTCTTGATCCTCCAATCACAACTGTTGCCAATCACAACTGTTGCTGGTCTCTGACTTGAAAACTTAATTCTATATCTATTCTGATACAGTCAGATAGATACATTACTATTACAATAATAGTAACATTAAAATGATATAGCCTACACTTTAAAAATATATAATTATAATATAACTACAATAATCAAATCAATAATTCAATCATTCATTTATTTTGTTGCTGACTGCTAAACAAACCTTGTTTTAGAGTTGAGATGTTAACCTTTTTCAAGTATGGATTTTCCTAATTCTGTGGTCCTGTGTTTCTTTAAACTGGCAAATGGTGCTTTAACACATCTTTTAGTATATCTGCACACCTTGCATGGGTTTATCTGAGGTCGACCTGCCAGTCCTCTGCCTGCACTGCCTTCCTACAGTATAGTGCAAACGTGGTAAGACGCTCTTTCCCTGGATACAGTATCTGTTTCTGGTTGCTTTTCTGGTACATCCTGTCAGCATGTCTGCCTGCCTGCCTGCCTGCGTGGCTGGCTGTGTCTCCACTCTATTCTTGCCAGCCGATATCACCCTGTTCTCTTTTTAAAAGCCTGTGCTTCAATGCATGTATCCTGCTCCAGGCTCAGGTGATTGACTCACCTTTACTGGGTGCTGAGACTACGGGGCTGAGACTGCGGGGCTGAGACTGGGTGCTGTCAGCAGAGGGAGGATACAGTGAGTGTCCCTACATTACCGTCGTCTGCTTGACTGACGGGCCCAGACCTCCGGGGGAAGTCATGTGTCACCGTGATCAGCTCACGCTGTCATCCGAGAGAGAGACTCACCGTGGCCCCGCTCTGCTTCCTTACCCGGGAGGAAAAAGGTCAGCCTGCCTTTTCATAGAGCCCCCCCCCCCCCCCCCGCGTCCATGACAGCACATGACAGCAAGTGACACAACGTTGGGAGGGTCTACATCAGCGGTTCTCAAAGCTACGGGTCGCGACCCAAAGTGGGGTCGTGGGTAGGTGACGGTGCGCATTGGCAAGTACATTTTCTTATGTTCTGGCAACATATTTTGGCTAAATATGCCTCGTTTTATAAATGTGTATTGATTTTTTTTTTGATCCACTTTTTCTCCCATTTTTCTATATTTTCTCCCATCCCAATTTCGTATCATCCAATTCAACCCTCCCCTGTCACGAACGCTGTTTCTTGCCTCCCACAAGCCGGCTGCAATGTGGACTAAGTCATACATAGCACAAGTCCCCTCCGGTACTTGAGGTAACAGCAGTCGCATCTTTTCACCTGCGCAGCTCGATCTCTCAGTGTCGAGGAGTAACGCGTGGGAGGCTCACGCTGCCCCCGACACTTCCTGATTCTACTGCGCAGGCGCACCAACCGACTTGTAGGAGTCGCTTGTTCACAACGCCCGATCCCCACCCTTCAGTTTCCCTCCCCGTAATACGGCCAATGTGTATTACTGCGGACGACCAGCTAAACTGAAAACAATGTGGAGCGCTGGATTCGAACACGCGAATCCTAGCGTCTCCACACTGGTGGCGAGTGCCTTGCCCACTACACCACCTAGCCGCCCATAAATGTGTATTGATAACATAGTGCTGTAATAACATCTTATAATAAATATGCATGATCAAGTTCAACAACGTGTGCTTTTATTTTGATATTCCCTAATTCCACGTTGAAATTACGCGATACAATTAATTTAAGTATGGGGTCGCCAAAAGAAATCCTAAATAAAATGGGGTCATGGTATAAAGAAGTTTGAGAACCCCTGGTCTACTACACGTTCATTACTATGTTGCTTTGAGAATTATTTCTGTAAATATTGTGATGATTAAGATTAAAAACGAGGGCGTGATCTCCCCTCACTCTCTGATGATTAGTAATGTTTGATGTTCTATGTGTGATGAGCACAGGCCTATGAATGGCATTAAACACGACAGATTTACTGGGATAATCTCCACTAAGGGTTTACCAACATTTACAGGATGGCATTATCTCTTTATCCCATTGACCATATTCACACGCCAGCCATTTTGCTCTTAATGTCATCTTGGGTTGGGATTCCTTTCTGCCGTGGGCCCTGTGGGAACAGTACAGTACATACAGTAAGAGCGAAAAAATTACCACTGTGTGAATATATGGTCAATTAACTCTTTAAATTGTTACCGGAAGCGTGTTAATCACATTTAAAGTGGTAATCCGTAAGATCCTAACTTTAGTTTGTTTTGTTTTGGCGACATCCTGCTACTGTTTAACCACTGTTCTAGCTGTTTATGATCAAGTATAACTATTAGTTAGTATGATACCATATTTTATAGTATATAACAACAGACAACCTCTTTTCAGGAACCCGCGATGAGTAAAACATCTTGAGAAATAATTCAACCACCTTGAACCCTCTGTTATTTCAGATCTAATTTGATCACTTTGTTAAAACGACAGTCAGTGCCAAAGGCCTCTCACCTTTTACCAGCTACGTAGGGAATAGCCGCTATCTCCTAACTGCTAGAAATGTTCTAAATCCACAACTAATCATGTGGGAATCCTCTGTCAGCACACCAGGCCACTGATTGAATAGACCTCAAGGTGATACACTGGCTGAAAAATCTGTGAAATGTGCTGAATTGTACGAGGCAGTAAAACAAAAGCATATTAAATGCAGGCAGCGTCCCTCAAGCACAGAGGCGGGTTGAGAACGAGGTTCCCTGCTTCCTGCATTGTATCTCTTATGTTCTCTCTCTCTCTTTCCACCTCTCTCTCTCACTCTTTCTCTCTATTCTTCTCTATCTCTTCACTCACTCACTCACTCACTCACTCACTCACTCACTCACTCACTCACTCACTCACTCACTCACTCACTCACTCACTCACTCACTCACTCACTCACTCACTCACTCACTCACTCACTCACTCACTCACATACACAGTACACACACACACACACACACACACACCTACACACACACACACACACACACACACACACACACACACACACACACACACACACACACACACACACACACACACACACACACACACACACACACACACACACACACACACACACCACCCACCTACTGTACACACACATAAAATAAAAAAGACACAGTCCACATTGTAAAGGGTGATGATGCCAGAAAATGGATATTCATACATGATTTAGCGTCGCACCATTTCCTGCCCGTCTGTCTCCATCTGCGTGTTTATGCCTCTAAACATTCCCATCCCAGGGTACGACGTGCTACACTGAGCCCCGGAGATGCTGGCCAGAGACGCCGTCCTAAAATGGTCCTGTTCCTGTTACCATGACAACCCGGGAGACTGCAAGGCAAACCGGAGCCTGATCTGTTCCAACCCCCCCTTCCCGTTTCTCTCCTAACCTGGCCAGCGGACCTCATCAACTCTATGAACGCTCCACACAGCAGCCAGGCCTGTCGCCGGTGACACTGATGTTGATCCCCAGCGTGTTGACAGACAGACCAGCAGTGTGGAGCCAGCCTCTTTCAACATGATCACACTGACTGAGCACCATAGGGGGCATCAGAGTTACACTTAAACCTGGCATAAATACACTACAAAAAGGTAACTTTCAAAACACAACTGTATATAATAATAATAATAATAATAATAATAATAATAATAATAATAATAATAATAATAATAATAATAATAATAATAATAATAATAATAATAATAATAATAATAATAATAAATAAAAATTCTATAGCGCCTTTCAGGAAACCCAAGGTCGCTTCACAATCAAGAGGGCTAGGGAAAGGGGGCAATAGGGGAAAATGGGGGTGGGTGAGGGTAGGTAAGGGATAATGAACCTAATCTAATCTAACTAATGGGGAAAAATATATATATACAGTAGTATATTTGTATATTATTGTATATAGTACTCATTACCTTTATTTCTTAAGCTTAGCATTGTATTTTATTCTTATTACTTTTTATCATGTCTATTCTATTTTATTATCTATTCTATTTGATTATCTATTCTATTTTATTATTCTATTTTATTATTTGTATTTTTTGCACAATCAAGGCGGCCACCTTCATTTCACTACATGTCTCGTGTATGTATGTATGTGACAAATAAAACTCTTGAATCTTGAATCATAGGGATAAACGGCTGTGGTATTTTCATTTGCTTTGTATCATATTACCACTTGAGTAATGTTCAAAACAACACTAGCCACATAGTACAATTAATTTCTATATGATCAGTCCTATTTTCATTTGTAGTCATCTTTAGTTCTTAGGGATTCCTTGCTCAGATGTTTAAAGGGAAAGTTTGGATTTTTGGACATGAACCCTTTCACTACCACACTACAGTGAAAGGGTTAACCTTCTGTAGTGTGGTTGTGAAAGGGTTAACCTTCTGTAGTGTGGTTGTGAGGGCAAGTGAGGGCCTCACAAGCAAGATCCAGGTGTTTGTCAACAAATGCCTGCGCTACATCCTCAAGCTGTGGTGGCCCATCAAAACCACAAATGAAGAGCTGTGGAGGATAACCAACCAGGACAGTATAGCTACCACCATCAAAAGGAGAAAGTGGAACTGGATAGGGCATACCCTTAGGAAGGACTCCAACAACATCACTAGACAGGCCTTGGACTACAACCCGCAGGGGAAGAGGAAAGCCGGTAGCCCGAGAAACACCTGGAGACGTTCCACACTCCAAGACCTAAAGAACATCGGAGTGAGCTGGAATGAAGCAAAGGCCCTGGCCCAGAAGAGAGTGAGATGGAGAGCTCTGGTACGCCCTATGCCCCCCAACGGGGTAAAGAGGATTAAGTCAAGTAAGTCAGTGTGGTTGTGAAAGGGTTAACCCTTTGTCATGTGGCAGTGAAAGGGTTAACCTTCTGTATTGTCGCAGTGAAAGGGTTAACCCTTTGGTAGTGTGGTAGTGAAAGGGTTAAGTTGTATGAAATAGTGTAGTGTAGTGGATGCAAAGCTATTAGTTTACTTAAAGCAAACAGGGTCACAAACCAAAGAGTTTTAATCCACACCACACATGCAGGCAAAAGGGTTACCTATTTCGAACAAAAAATCATCGTCCTCCAGCACTTCTGCTATCACTTGGCACTATTTTCTCCTCTTGAAATAAGTATTACTATGCTCTGGAGGCCGTTCACAGGAAACGTGACCTACTGTATCAGCTGTTTCAAAATTCTGTAACGATTTTCTGCTGGAAATAGGTAACCCTTTTGTCTACAGTACATGTTGTGGTGTTTGTGGTTTCAAGACCCCATTTTTGCCTCTCTAGAAATCCATGGTTCTCAGTAACTAAGCTAATAGCCTTGCTTTGACTACACTAAAGGCAAGTATTTCATACAATTTAATGTCCAAAAATCCAAACTATCCCTTCAACCTCCAGCATAAAGCCACCTCAAATCTTTTAGTCTCAGCTGAGTGTGTTATGACCTTTACTTCAGATCCTCCCAAGAACTACACGGGCAAAGCCTGGCTGCCGCGAGGCTTTGGTAGGAGATCAATACTAATCAATTTGCCAGTCTGTTAGCTAATAACAAGCGAAAGAAGCTGCTGCTTGGGAAAAAAAAAGATGGCTTCCAGACCTCTTTAATTTGTCATAATACAAAGGCAGCGGAAGCAAACCTGATTATCTGGCTCTTGGCCTCTGCTTCCTCATCTGCGGTTGATACCACAGGTTATTTAAAGGAGCAGCCCACTGCTTTTCCGGGTCACACTCTTTTGGTGAATTTGGTGCATTTTATTTAGAAATTACACTGTTTGCAAATCTGTAAAATGTTTCCGGTTTGAATTTTTGTGTCCCTGAAAATCTAGTGGGGTAAAAAAAGAAAGAAAATAAACAACACGTCGAGAATCATCTTCGTACAGTTCAAGCTAGAATGCAGCATGGAATTCAAACATAGCATAACATACATTATGTTAACATAATCCACACACCCATCGAAAGACAAACACAAACGGGATGCAATCGAGGTTCACTCCCCCTGCAGTATGTCACCGAGAAGCACCAGACTGCGTGGGAATGTAATCATATTGAAGCATGTTCTCATAGATTACAAGCTGTGATAGTGGCGCAGCATAAACATATGACCAAAGCCCCATGTCGGGCTGGTCTGATGAATTGGAAGGGCAAAGGCTCCTTTAGAAGTTCAGGCAGGCCTATAGCCCTGACCGGGGGTTAGCGGAGACCTACGCTGCAAAAGGCTGAGATGAATAACTGGGTGGACGATGTATGGTGGCGGCTGGAGGTGTGTACAGGGGCCTTAGCCCCATCACTTCAACCTCTCGCATCCAGCACAGAGGCCCCTTGAACCCCCCGCTATAGTGCTGGGAGAACAGAGGGCCTATTAATCAAACCCAAAGGTCAGGAGCTAAAGCCAATTTACCCACATGTTCTCCCTGTCTCCCGCAAGAGTAATGAATATGTTGCCGGCGAGCGGGAGGAGCCCAGCTGAGAAAATTTTCAGCGGGATTTAGTCCTTCTGAAAAATGTGACAGGGGTTCATGTGCCGGTTTGGAACGGAGGGGGGAGAGACGGAGAGAGAGAGCGAGAGCAAGGTGGTGACCGTGGGGTTGACGGTTTCAGTCAGTTATCTCTAACTCACACACAGGAAGAAACGAGGGGTTATTTGTGTTCTGCGTGTCAGAGAGAATAATATTGCAGTATTGCAGAGATAGTAAAGATAATATATATTATATAATATTATCATAATATTATATATATATATATTATATTATTATTGTTGTGAAGGGCCAGATTGAACCGAATATATATATTTATTTATATATATATATTTAATTGTATTTGTATATTCTCTAATATTCCCTGATATCCCTTGTATATTCCTTGTACAATATGCATTGAATATCCATTCTAGCCTACTGAACATCCCATAATAGTCTCCATTCTACTATTGGTCGAGACCTTGGTGCCAGGCTGCCATACCCCTCAGACCCAGTTCAAACGTACCGCTCGACATGTACGAACAAGTCCTAGTTCCGCGTAGGAATTTGGCTACCGCACCACTAATGGGACTATTTGTTCATAGTGCGTATATATACTGCGCTACTAAAGTAGGACTTTCTTTTCAGTCCAGTTTCTTACCCTCCAATAGAGTCACAGACGTAAAGCCTCCCCGCGATGCCACGTGTGGGAGTAAGGCCAAGTTCGGCCTACCATCGGTATTGAGACATCGTGTATATTAATATTTGAATAGTCATATTTGGCACTATATCGTCGAGTTGGACGTAGTCTATTAAGCTAATAATAGTCTGTTAATATATAGTGCTTCGTGCGGTGAGAATACTACCGTAGTCAGTACCCCATCGTTTCGGGCAGAGAACTGGCTGCTTACCCAGGGTGGTTGACCCTATGTGAAGCTGCACCCGAGGAGCCCCAGAGCCGACGAGCGAGTGGACCTGTATACCGGATTATTCTACCGACGACAGCCCGCCTTCCCAGGCACGGATTATGCTTTGGATACTTTGATTATTCCATGGATAAAGACCCCCGACACTGCCGTGTGTTGGAACCCCCCCCCCTGGAGAGGACGCAAGGTGAGGAGACGCTCTGCAAGACGAGGTCGCTTCACGTCTCTCCCCCGTGGACCGGAGAGAGCCGGCCCACAAAGAGTCCACCTGCTTTCATCTGTGGTCCAAGGATCGCCGGCGCATTGAACGGCACTACAGTGGGTTCACCTGGGATACCCTTGGCCGGACGAGGCAGCCGGATTCTACCCCCCCCCCCCTCCTACTCCTGTCGGCTTACAAGCGACCGGATTAACCCCCTCTAGTGTATCCAGCCTATAATCATTAAAGTATCATTGCTGTTATTCCTTAACTATTCCAGGTCGTATATTTACCACCTGCGCCTTCAGAGATTGGACATTCTCTATTGATATACCGACGAATACTCCTTGCCATAAAAGTGCATACTATTTCCATTCATAAATGTAATTAAGTGATTAAGTGCTTATTCTACACACCATCACTGTGTAGAAATAAAGACCTGTTTCTAATTCGTACATTTGTGTTGGATCCGTTTCATCTACGTGAGAGTGTTCATGATAATATATTTATGCCGTGTACTGGGTGGCCGAATATTAAGTACAAAGGTAGTGGTAGTAAGTATCATATCTAGTAATACAGTCAGGGAATTGTACCCCTCAGTTACAATTGGTCCTTCGAGCCGGAGGGTAATTAGTGTAATATTAATATAGTGTTATTAATATTGAAATGGCCTATGATGAACACTCCACGAAACGATCCTCCTAACCAACGCCCGCAGCGCGAACGACGGCTCCCTCAGTACTTAGAGGCTTACGCTGTCAGTCAACAACCTAGTCTTCTACTAACAGTAAACGCGGTAAAACTAGAAAGTAAAAGTATGTCTAACCCCAACGCCCAGACTACCCCGACCATAGAGGCCCCTACGGGCTCTAATGTAACTGACCAAGTTCACGGTGGGGACCAGTGGGAACCAGACATGACTTCACACCCCGCCAGTACTGAAGAAGTAGTCCCCGATGAGTCCCGGGAGGAATACAACGCTACCGAGAGAGAACTCGGCACGGAAGAAGACGGGGAGAGCACCGTGGAGATAGAGCTCCAAGGCTCCGCAAGGAGTACCCCGAGGGAAGGCTCCCCTATACAACCGCCTTCTCCCAGCGAGGCAGAGAGGACCCTACAGCAGGCCTTCCTCATCAGCCTGAACGCCGCTGCTGAACGCGACCGACTGCAGATCCAGCAGCGAAGCGAACACGAGCAGATACGTCTAGAAATAAGACGCATTCAGATGGAAGAGAATGTGGCCCGAGAACGAGCCGGTGCTCAACGGGACGCAGCGCGCGACAGACAGCAGTCGCAACTAATAGAACAGCTGATCAGACGGACAACACCCTCTCCCTCCGCCAGAGGCTCCAGGAACTCGTCTAGACACACCTCCAGGGCGGCATCCCCTAGCCGAGTAAACAACCCTGAACTTGACCAACAGACGAGGTCTATACCCCCCACAGACCACCTCCCCCCACCGGTCCAAGCGAGACCTAGCAACCGGGAAGGAGCAGCATATCCTGTGGAGAGGCTAAACCAGAGACTACAAGCACTGGATGACCTAACTGAAGACGAAGAGGAAGAGGAGGAGAACCATGCCCGAAGACAGCACAGTACTCTACCGGACCAGGAGGTCCGGTACAGCCCAGGCTATACTCCCGCGGAGCTGCGCTACAGACCCCCGACTCTATACACGGGTGAGCACGACGCACGACCCGCACCGAGGAACAGCACCTGGACAAGCGGGCCATGGTACACTGCCGGTACCAGCCCATACCAAGGAGCGGGAGGAGACTCGCCTAGGAGGCCTCTCCCCCAACGCTCGCCGATGTATCCACAGTCAGCGTCATACATTGGCACGCCTATGGTACCCGACTTCACCCAAGAGAACCGGGCCCAGTATACAGAACTCTGCATGTGTCTGGAGACCATGTTGGTGGATGTATTGGATGAACGCCACAAATACGCCATCCTACTGAAGCACTTAAAGGTACCCCGCGCACATAATATAGCGCTCGCCTACGCGACTTCCACCACCCCATACACAGCAGCGCTGGTAGCATTGGACCAGAGGTATGGGCGCATATGGGATTACGTGATCCAGGAGATCCGACACATCGACCGCTTACCCCCAGCAATAGACAATCGAGCACTGGACGACCTGTCCATCAGAGTGCAGTCCCTGGTAGGAATGTTGGGAGCGCAAAGAGAGAAGGGGAGGCATGAACTTTACGCCAACTCAAATGTGGAAAGGATCCTGGAGAAGCTGCCGCCCGCTCGTCAGGAGCGCTTTAGGCGGCAGAGGGACCACAGAGACCCGAATGGCCCCGAACCGAACCTCCTCGATCTAGCAGACTTCCTGGCGAGAGAAGTCAGCAGCCTACAGCTAGATACATTCGGACGGAGCACCCCTGGCTCCAGAGAAGGAACCAGACGACTAAATGATGGAAGAAGATCGGTGACTGTGATGCACCAATCGGAGTCAGTACCGAGCAGCAGGAGCCACAGTACCCCCTCCAGAACGGAGAAGTGGAAGATAGTGTGCCCCTACTGTGAGAAAGAACACTGGCTAGCGCAATGTGACTCCTTCCCCAAGCTGAACGCGGAGGAAGCAGGTCAATGGATAAAGTCCAACAAGCGCTGTTTTCGCTGTGCGCGCTCACACATGGCAGCCGAATGCCGCTTAAAGAAAAGGTGCACCAAGTGCGATGGAGCCCATCTGGACATACTTCGCGACAGTAACAGACGGCGCCCTTCACCTGCACCATCCAGCCGCAAAGCGAGCGTCATGTACATCGATCCCGCCAGCAGCAGTGGAGCCCGAGTACTCCTAAAAGTAGTGCGTGTGACACTAAGCTACCAGAATAAAGTCCTGGACACTTACGCCGTCCTCGATGACGGGTCAGAGAAGACCCTGCTGCTCGCCTCCGCTGCGGCCCAGCTAGGGCTGCGGGGAAGCGAAACCCAAATGACAATTCGGACAATAAGACGAGATTTGAAGACGATAAAGGGCGAGAATGTCTCATTCTCTATCGCAGCAAGCGGCCAGCCTGAGCGACGGTACCAGATTGCAGACGCTTTCACCAGCCAAGAAATAGGACTGTCGCGGTACACATACCCCGTCGCCAAGCTGATGGAGAAATATGCACATCTGCGCAAGTTACCGATCCCGCTCATAGACAATGCTATGCCGACCCTGTTGATAGGCTCCGACCATGCAGACCTCATTGTCCCGATAGACCGGGTTCATACCGGACCCCGAGGCTGCCCTGCAGCAGTCGAGACCCGTTTGGGATGGACTCTCCAAGGCCCGCTCGCCAAATCTCTCAACCGAAGTACAGCCACTAGATGTCTCCACTCCCGAGTCACAGAGGGAGAAACCGCACTCCTGCAACACGTAGAGCGGCTATGGACCATGGAACAAATGCCCTTTAAGAACGGAAAGAAAGACATTTGCTCTAAAGATGACATTTACGCAATTCACCTCCTCGAGACAGGGACCAAGAGAGTCCCGGTCAACGGCGTGTTGAGATACGCCACGCCACTCCTGCGGCGAGAAGGAATGCCTACTTTCCACGCCAAGACAGACGCCACAGAACGGTACCTGCTGAACACGGAGCGGCGCTTAGCCAAGAACCCCGCCCAAGAGAGTGTATACCGCGCTGAGATTGAGAAGCTCATCACAGCGGGACACGTCACAAAGATGGACATTAAAGAGGCTGACCAGACCACTGAATCGTGGTACGTGCCTCACCACAAGGTCCATCACAACGGTAAAGACCGCATAGTATTTAACTGCAGCTACCAGATCGGATCCCAAAATCTGAATAAAGAGTTACTGCCCGGTCCCACACTCGGCCCCTCCCTACTCTGCGTTCTACTCCGCTTCCGCCAGGAAAAGGTGGCCATCAGCGGGGACATTAAAGGAATGTTCCTGCAGGTGAGATTAGTAGAGGCGGACAAGCCCCTGTTACGGTTCCTATGGAGAGAGAAGCCAGGAGATGAGCACCCAGCCATCTACCAATGGGAAGTCCTCCCCTTCGGAACGACGTGCAGCCCCTGCTGTGCGACATTTGCACTACAGAAACATGTAGCAGAGGACCCAGCAGCGGACGAAGAGGTCCGACACAGCGTAAAGAACAGCTTCTACGTAGACAACTGTCTACAAAGCCTTTCAACCCAGGAAGAAGCCGAGGCTCTCCTGATTAAACTCCGCGCCTCATTGATCAAAGGCGGCTTTGATCTCAGGCAGTGGGCCAGCAGCGATCCGCAAGTACTGCGCAGCCTCTCCTCCGAGGACAAGGCAGCCAGCAGCGAGACCTGGATGGCTACAATCCCGGGAGAAGCCCAGGAGATGACCCTGGGATTGGTGTGGCGATTCAAAACAGATTCGCTTCACTACAGACACAAGCCCCTGACTACGGAGCAGGGAAGGCCGGCGGCGGCGCCGACCACCAGACGGAGTGTGTACACAACACTCGCCCGACAATATGACCCGCTAGGATGTATTCTACCGTACACCACCAGGGCAAAAATGATTGTACGAGCATTGTGGGACAAGGACCAGGGCTGGGACGACCCCATTCCCGCACACCTTGCATCCACCTGGAGAGAGTGGGAGATGGAGCTCCGCTCACTCCCAGGCGTTAATATGCGCCGAAGCTGCTTCCCACCCACGGTGAGGCCAGAGACATGTAAGGTGGACTTGCACGTCTTCAGTGACGCCTCAGAGGTCGCATACGGATCAGTAGCCTACTTGCGGGCCCAAGACCAGGGGGGAGAGATCTACACAGCATTTGTCCTCGCCCGCTCGAGAATAGCCCCACGCAAGCAACAATCTATCCCACGTCTAGAGCTCTGCGCAGCCCTAGCCGGAGCGCACCTAGCCACGCTCATCCAACGTGAGCTCACCATACCGGTGTCTAGAACAATCCTGTGGTCAGATTCCACGACGGTACTCGCCTGGATCAAATCGGACTCATGCAAGTACAAAGTCTTCGTGGGAGTCAGAGTCACCGAGATTCAAGACTTAACCGAAGAGTTAACCGGAGAAACAGAGTGGCGCTACGTTGATACAAAACAGAACCCAGCTGACGTCATCACCCGGGGGATGCCCCTGGATGACCTCACCCGTCGCAATGTCTACAGTGACGGCCCCGCATTCCTAAGACTCCCGGAAGGACAGTGGCCCATGCCTATCCCGAGGGAAGCAAGTCCAGAGGAGGTGGAAATTAAGAAGTCTGTGTTCTGTGGATTGAGCATCGTAGCCTCCACCGACCCTAACATAGACGATTGCACGTCCATAGAGAGTGCACAGCAAAGAACATTCCTGCGGTACCACCCGGAGTGCAAGTCCCCCGCTGATATGTCAGCAGCTAACTACGAGGAAGCAGAATTGCTTCTACTGCAGCGAGCCCAGAGAGACTCGTTCCCCGATGAATTGGCCTGTCTACAGGGAGGAAAGCCCGTCCCATCCGACAGCAGATTAATTCACCTGGCCCCCGAGAGCGACGCTCACACCCTCATCAGAGTGGGTGGTCGCCTACGCAGAGCCCCCAATCTACCGGATGACATTAAATACCCGATCGTATTGAACAGCCGACACAAGGTCACAGAGCTGATTATAAGGAAATACGATGAGGATGTACATCACGCAGGAGCAGAAAGAGTCTTCGCGGAAATCAGACGTCATTACTGGATCCTACAAGGAAGAGAGGCGGTACGACGCTTCCAGCGAACATGTCTAGACTGCCGCAAGTGGCGCGCGCAGCCCAGCATACCAAGGATGGCTGACCTTCCTCCATGTCGCCTCCGAATCGGTGACAAGCCATTCCACTCAACGGGTATGGACTGCTTTGGCCCGCTGCACATAAAGAAAGGAAGAGGAACCGAGAAGCGGTGGGGTATTGTATTCAAATGCATGACCACCAGAGCGATACACATCGAGCTTCTCCCGACCATGAGCACAGACTCATTCCTTATGGCCTTCCGAAGATTCACATCACGGAAAGGAAGACCGTCTACCCTATTGTCCGATCATGGGACAAACTTCAAAGGCGGCGAAAGAGAGC
The DNA here is from genome assembly GCF_963971535.1 of Notolepis coatsorum. NCBI lineage: Eukaryota > Metazoa > Chordata > Actinopteri > Aulopiformes > Paralepididae > Notolepis > Notolepis coatsorum. The sequence goes on along the minus strand of NC_140166.1, from coordinate 43,282,256 downwards.
TGAGAGAGAGCTTCCAAGCTATGGGCCCAGAACTTAAGACCCACCTCGCTCCAGCACAGGTTGATTTCCAATTCAACCCCCCAAACGCACCCCACTTCGGTGGCACTTGGGAACGAGAAGTGCGCTCCATAAAGACAGCCCTGTACGCAGTACTTGGGGCCCAGACTGTGGCGGAAGAAGTCCTAATGACAGTCCTCACGGAGATTGAGGGAGTACTTAACTCGAAGCCCCTCGGATATGTCTCCAGTGATGTGGCGGATATCGACCCAGTTACCCCCAACACACTCCTGATGGGGCGGCTAGATCCTGCATTACCCCAGACAATGTACCGGCCTGAAGAAGCGAACGGCCGACGAATGTGGAGGTACAGCCAAGTATTAGCCGACAAGTTTTGGAACAGTTTCCTACTGCACTACCTACCGTCTCTACAGACCCGCCAGAAGTGGGTAAAGGAGAGAGACAATTTGACAGAAGGAACAGTCGTCATGATTATTGATCAATCACTGCCCAGAGCTATGTGGCCGGCCGGCCGCGTAAGCAAAGTGATCACCGGTGCCGACGGCAAGGTCCGAGCAGGTGAAGTGCTCGTCCAGGGTCGCACTTACACCCGTCCCGTGGCAAGGCTCATAGAACTGCCTCGACTCCCAGACACAATCGATGATGACCATGACCCTACAACCCTATGACTTTGTGAAGTTGACTGACCCCTACAGCAAACCCTTATGTGTAAATAGACAACGCGATTAATCTGTCTCTGTTTAACTGATTAGGTCTGGGACCTATTCAGGGGGTGGCTGTTGTGAAGGGCCAGATTGAACCGAATATATATATTTATTTATATATATATATTTAATTGTATTTGTATATTCTCTAATATTCCCTGATATCCCTTGTATATTCCTTGTACAATATGCATTGAATATCCATTCTAGCCTACTGAACATCCCATAATAGTCTCCATTCTACTATTGGTCGAGACCTTGGTGCCAGGCTGCCATACCCCTCAGACCCAGTTCAAACGTACCGCTCGACATGTACGAACAAGTCCTAGTTCCGCGTAGGAATTTGGCTACCGCACCACTAATGGGACTATTTGTTCATAGTGCGTATATATACTGCGCTACTAAAGTAGGACTTTCTTTTCAGTCCAGTTTCTTACCCTCCAATAGAGTCACAGACGTAAAGCCTCCCCGCGATGCCACGTGTGGGAGTAAGGCCAAGTTCGGCCTACCATCGGTATTGAGACATCGTGTATATTAATATTTGAATAGTCATATTTGGCACTATATCGTCAAGTTGGACGTAGTCTATTAAGCTAATAATAGTCTGTTAATATATAGTGCTTCGTGCGGTGAGAATACTACCGTAGTCAGTACCCCATCGTTTCGGGCAGAGAACTGGCTGCTTACCCAGGGTGGTTGACCCTATGTGAAGCTGCACCCGAGGAGCCCCAGAGCCGACGAGCGAGTGGACCTGTATACCGGATTATTCTACCGACGACAGCCCGCCTTCCCAGGCACGGATTATGCTTTGGATACTTTGATTATTCCATGGATAAAGACCCCCGACACTGCCGTGTGTTGGAACCCCCCCCCCTGGAGAGGACGCAAGGTGAGGAGACGCTCTGCAAGACGAGGTCGCTTCACGTCTCTCCCCCGTGGACCGGAGAGAGCCGGCCCACAAAGAGTCCACCTGCTTTCATCTGTGGTCCAAGGATCGCCGGCGCATTGAACGGCACTACAGTGGGTTCACCTGGGATACCCTTGGCCGGACGAGGCAGCCGGATTCTACCCCCCCCCCCCCCTCCTACTCCTGTCGGCTTACAAGCGACCGGATTAACCCCCTCTAGTGTATCCAGCCTATAATCATTAAAGTATCATTGCTGTTATTCCTTAACTATTCCAGGTCGTATATTTACCACCTGCGCCTTCAGAGATTGGACATTCTCTATTGATATACCGACGAATACTCCTTGCCATAAAAGTGCATACTATTTCCATTCATAAATGTAATTAAGTGATTAAGTGCTTATTCTACACACCATCGCTGTGTAGAAATAAAGACCTGTTTCTAATTCGTACATTTGTGTTGGATCCGTTTCATCTACGTGAGAGTGTTCATGATAATATATTTATGCCGTGTACTGGGTGGCCGAATATTAAGTACAAAGGTAGTGGTAGTAAGTATCATATCTAGTAATACAGTCAGGGAATTGTACCCCTCAGTTACAATTATAATATAAACTATATATTATATATACCGATATATATATAAAATATTATATAAAAATATATCAAATATATATTAAAATATATAATATTATATTATATTGTACATATTATATATTATATATTATTATTATTATTATTATTATTATTATTATTATTATTATTATTATTATTATTATTATTATTATTATTATTATTATTATTATTATTATTATTATTATTATTATTATTATTATTATTATTATTATTATTATTATTATTATTATTATTATTATTATTATTATTATTATTATTATTATTATTATTATTATTATTATTATTATTATTATTATTATTATTATTATTATTATTATTATTATTATTATTATTATTATTATTATTATTATTATTATTATTATTATTATTATTATTATTATTATTATTATTATTATTATTATTATTATTATATTATAATGAACACACCTACATTAGGGTGGAAATATACATGGCTGCTTGTTTCATAAATATGAATTGACAGCTGCCTGCTTCGCTGTTCCGTGATGATATTGGGACGAGGGATATGTCATAATCATAATGCATTATACATCAAATGAAAAATGAAACCTCTCCTGGTATATGTTTAGTTTTTAATCACTATTCTGTTACCCAATGGACCTTGCATTGGTTTGTGGACGAACTTTCCAGAGCTAGTATTAGGTTAGATTAGATAGAGGTAACAAATGAGATTATGAGGAATTAGCATGGATTGCGCTGAGAAACAAACTCTATACCGATCAACAGGAATGGCTAGGGTTCCCTGTGTGTGTGTGTGTGTGCGTGCGCGCGTGCGTGTGTGTGTGTGTGTGTGGATATGGTGCGTCTGTCTATGCCTGGGTCTTCTAATATGTCATGATGTGCTCTGTCCTTGTGTCCATGACTGTATCGTGCCCTGTATCCATGTATCCCTATCGTATGTTCTATGTGCTTTTGTTTGTGTTTTTATTCTAATGTTATTTATCTTGATTTTATTCTGTTTGTATTGCTAACCCTTTTTCACACAGTAGTTTAGCCTGTACCTTCTGGCAGGGGGACTGCCAATGGAAATGAGCCCTTTGGCTCAAATTAGGTGCATTTACGTTTTTTAAATGTTTTATTAATGTACGCTGTCCCCCTTGAACAAATAAAGTAAACCTAAACCTAAACCCAAAGTCAGAACTATCCCTTTAATAACCCGCCCCCCCCCCCTCCTCCTCCTCCTTTCGAACCGCCCTTCAGCTGTCTGTTTGTCATGTGTCTGCAGCGTCCTGTCACCTCCGTCGGCTTCCTTCGAGTGCTGTGTGTGTGTGAAGCCAATGACTTTCCCCTCATCCATAATTAAGAGGCCGGGAGCCTGCAGGTGCCTGGAGAACTGGAAATGAATTAGCCAGAGGTATTAATAGGCCGTCTATAAATATGTCTGCATGTCTTTTGCCAGGGCTCCTTGGAGACGAAAGGTGTTCACGCTGCGGTGATGTCTCTGAGACCGCTGTGAGGGGGAACGACTGTCAGATTATAGATATTGTTTCAGCGGACACATTATGTATTCAACAACCAAATAACATGCAGCTGTTAGTTGAACATAAGACATTATCAATTGAATGTGCAAAGCCTTATATCCTTTCCGAATCTGGTTCCTCTCCAAGTCCAATTGATGTGAACTGATGTGTTGAAGCTGTCTGTTTGTTTTCATGCAGAAGCCAGTAAGTGCATGAATCATAAAAAGGGGAATATGTATATACATATACATATATATATTAAGGCTGTCAAAGTTAACACGTTATTGACCTCTATTGTTACTTCTATTTTACATGCTATACTATTTTATTTCATACTTATCTTGTCTAGCACAGTCTCTGGAGTGTAACAGTAAGAAGCATTTTGTATAAAAGTATTCTGTACTTCTGTATGACAACTATTAAAGAAACTTATTAATGCAAACTTTTTTTAACGCCACAATTTTTTTACACAAGATTACCTTTTAAACAAAATTTATTTTTATTGATACTATGTTTGTTTCTGACTCAAAGTGTGTGTGTGTGTGTGTGTGTGTGAGAGAGAGAGAGAAAGAGAGAGAAAGAGAGAGGGGGAGTGAGATAGATGAGGAACGGGCAAGAGAGAAAGAGAGCTGGAAGAGTGTGTGTGTGTGTGTGTGTGTGTGTGTGAGAGGGAAAGAGAGGGAGGGTGGGGGTGTGAGTCCACAGCCCTTGTGTGAGTGAATGTAACAAGTTCCTAACATTTTCTTTCCCCTATTATTTCACGCACACTTTATTCATTGTTTTAAATTATTATTTTCTTTTAAGTTATAATAGGGTCGCTAGGGGTGTGCGAGCAGTGTGGTCGCACTGGGCCTCGCGAGAAGGGGGGCCTTGCAAAAAAAACAGAAAAAAAGATAGAATGTTAACAATCACTTTCCATCACAGACCTAAAATCTAGTTTTGCTTACATGCTTATATATTCCACATTAGACACGTTTGTAGAATAGTGTAGACACGTGAATGTGTCTGACTTGTTCCGGGCTCTGCAGATATACCCGTTTACTTTCGTGCAAAGCATCGTGGGAGGACTAACACTAGGGGGAGCTGGTTGGCGTCAGTCTGGTAGTCGGTAGAGAGATGTGAAGAAGACCTCCTCCTATTTATCATGATTTAGAGAGTGTTCTCCTTACCACCTCATCGCCAGTACGACTGTGCTATTGATCTGCTCCCGGGAGCGCGGCTCCCCGCTAGTCGCCTGTTTAACCTCTCACGCTCGGAGAGGGAGTCCATGGAAAAATCCGTGCATGAGTCCCTGACCTCAGGCATTATTACCCCCTCCTCCTCTCCTGTCGGCGCAGGTTTCTTTTTCGTTTCCAAGAAGGATGGCTCCCTTCGCCCCTGTATTGACTACCGGGGTCTCAATAACATCACGATCAAGAACAAGTACCCCCTGCCATTGATTAACTCTGCTTTTGAACCCCTGCAAGGTGCCACCATTTTCACGAAGCTGGACCTCAGGAATGCCTATCACCTTGTCCGTGTCCGAGAGGGGGACGAATGGAAGACGGCCTTTAAGACCCCGCTCGGTCACTTCGAGTACAAGGTAATGCCCTTTGGGCTGACCAACGCCCCTGCTGTCTTCCAGGCCCTTGTCAATGACGTTCTCCGTGATGTCCTTAACCGCTCTGTTTTTGTTTATTTGGATGACATTCTGATTTTTTCCCACTCTATGGAGGAGCACGTCCAGCATGTCCGCTGGGTCCTCCAACGCCTACTGGAGAATAAGCTGTTCGTCAAGGCAGAGAAGTGTGAGTTCCACGTCTCCTCCATCGGGTTCCTCGGCTACATCATAGAGAGCGGCCGGATCCGGGCGGACCCCGAGAAGATCAAGGTGGTGTCCGACTGGGGTTTGCTAACTTCTACCGGCGTTTCGTCAGGGACTACAGCCGGGTCGCTGCACACCTCACCCAACTCACCTCGCCCTCCGTGCCCTTCGTCTGGTCTGACAAGGTGGACTCCGCCTTTGCTGAGCTGCGCCGGCGCTTCACCTCCGTGCCCATCCTCGTCCAGCCGGACGCGTCCCGCCAGTTTGTGGTGGAGGTGGACGCCTCTAGTAAAGGAGTGGGGGCGGTTATCTCCCAACGCTCCGCTCTCGACCAGAGACTGCACCCCTGCGCCTTCTTCTCTCGCCGCCTGACCCCAGCAGAGGTCAACTACAACATTGGAAACCTGGAGCTCCTGGCAGTCAAGCTGGCCCTGGAGGAATGGAGGCACTGGCTGGAGGGCTCAGAGATCCCCTTCCTGGTCTGGACGGACCATAAGAACCTTGCCTACGTCCAGACGGCCAAGCGCTTGAACTCCCGCCAGGCCCGCTGGGCGCTGTTCTTCGCCAGGTTAAATTTCACCCTGACCTACAGGCCAGGCTCCAAGAACACCAAGCCAGACGCCCTCTCCCAGCAGTTTGTCCCTGAAGGGGGGCCCGCACACCCTGACACCATCCTCTCCTCCTCCTGCTTGGTGGCCTCCGCCACCTGGGAGATCCAGTCCCTCGTCCGGGAGGCTCAGCGCGTCCAGCCTGATCCAGGTAACGGTCCACGCCTCCCAGTTCGCCTGTCATCCTGGGATCGACCGTACCCTGTCCCTGCTGAAGCGGCACTTCTGGTGCGTCTCCATGAGGGAGGACACCCGCGCCTTCGTCCTTGCATGCACCGTCTGTGCTCGTGGGAAGGCTTCCCACCAACCGCCCGCCGGGCTCCTCCATCCACTCCCTGTTCCCAGTCGGCCCTGGTCACACGTTGCCCTGGACTTCGTCACCGGTCTGCCCCCCTCACACGGTAACACAGTCATTCTCACTATTGTTGAACGTTTTTCGAAGGCCGTGCACTTTGTTGCTCTCCCCAAACTCCCCTCTGCTTCAGAGACAGTGGACCTGATGGTGCTCCACGTCTTCCGCCTCCACGGGATCCCGGTGGACATCGTCTCCGACAGGGGCCCTCAATTCATCTCCCAGGTCTGGAAGGCCTTCTGTCGGGCCCTGGGGGCCACGGTCAGTCTCTCCTCCCGATACCACCCGCAGACCAACGGCCAGTCGGAGCGGGCCAACCAGGACCTGGGGTCCGCCCTCCGCTGCGTAACGACCCGGGACCCCTCCGGCTGGAGTGCTTTCCTGCCGCGGATCGAGTACGCCCACAACTCTTTGTCCTCCGCGGCCACAGATCAGTCCCCTTTTGAGTCCTTTTTGGGCTACCAACCCCCACTGTTCCCTGCACAGGAGGAGGAGATCGCTGTTCCCTCTGTGCAGGAACACCTTCGCCGCTGCAGGAGGATTTGGGAGGACACGAGGGCCGCGCTTCTCCGCTCCGCTGACCAGAACTGCCGCTTCCCCGACCGCCACCGGCCCCCGGCCCCCGACTATCAACCAGGTCAGATGGTTTGGCTCTCATCTCGGGACCTGCCACTCAAATCAGTTTCCCGAAAACTCACCCCCGTTTTGTTGGTCCCTACAAGATCCTGTCACTCATTAACCCCTCTGTCGTCAAACTCCAGCTTCCCTCCCATATGTGAAATCACCCCTACTTCCATGTCTCCCAGCTAAAGCCGTGGTCTTCAGTCCCCTGTCTCCCCCTGCTCCGGAGCCTCCCCCTCCGCTGGTCATCGACGACCACCCGGCCTATGTTGTCCGGCAGTTGCAGTCCGCGGCTACCAGTACCTGGTCGACTGGGAGGGCTATGGCCGAGAGGAGCGCAGCTGGGTCTCCCGCCAGATGGTTCTGGACCCGGACCTCAGCCGGGACTTCCATCAGGCCAACCCTGGCAAGCCTGGAGGGCCGCCGGGAGGCGCCCGTAGAGGGGGGGTTCCTGTCATAATCACGGCGAGAGCCTTCTTCACTCCTCCTCATCCTCCCCCCACATTCACCACGGCAGCCCCACACCTTCTTCACTCCTCCTCATCCTCATCAAAAAATATCCATTTAAGGTAGATTTAGAGCAGATTAATTTGCGATTAATCACGATTAACTATGAACAATCATGCGATTAATCAGATTACATATTTTAATAGATTGACAGCCTTAATATATATATTTTATAATATATAAAGCCACAATGGCATGTGTTAAATATTGAAACACATCTATGGTAATTTAATGATCTTGTTTCACACCCTACTCCAAATGCTCTTCATCATCCTCCAAAATTACACTAATAAATCACTGCACCTTCTGATAAAATCATCTCCCGTTTTTTTGGCATTCACACTTGAACTGTCTATAATCCGACACCACCTTCCTCCCCTGTATAATGGCACCAGAAGAAGATGATCAGGATAATGCGTGTGACTCGGCCATCTAATGAGGCAGATGTTTCCCTCTAATGATCTGAATGAACTTGTCACTCTGTCTGACTGCCTCTGCTGACCTGTTGTAATCACACCTTTCATTATCCATTAACACAGGGATAGCCTCCTAGTGCCGGCCGATTGATCGGGCACACACACACACACACACACACGTGCACACACACGCACACACACACACACGTGCACACACACACACGTGCACACACACACACACACACACACACACACACACACACACACACACACACACACACACACACACACACACACACACACACACACACACACAAGCACACACACAGGTGCAGTTAAGGTACTGTGGCAGAAACAGAGAGGCTAGGACAATACACACACACACACACACACACAAAGGCACACAGACAGACACACGCACACACACACACTGTTGCATGGCTTCATACGGAATCATCTTCATCTCAGTAGATTCTATGTAAAATCTAACATATCTATAATACAAATACTGTATACTGTATACCCTCACAATTAGGAAATGTATATAGATTTACAATGTAGCATATTCATAGTTGAAAGGCTGTCATAATACTTGAATGAGGTTAAACCATACATTTACATTTTACATTTTGTCATTTAGCTGACGCTTTTATCCAAAGCGACTTACAAGTTCTGTACGACAGGTCAGCAGGAAGGGTACAACTCTTTCAGCTGAGTAACAATGTTCATCAAACAGTGCTGAACCTTGGGTGCTGCAGTGTTGAGTGCATAGTAGGGGTGTAACGGTACACAAAAACCACGGTACGGTACGTACCTCGGTTTTGAAGTCAAGGTTCGGTACGGGTTTTCGGTACAGTGGGGGAAAGTTTGGCTTTCCATGTTCCACTCAGGGGTGATGTAGTGTGCAGCAACTAATTGTACTTCCAGGACTGTCAACAAATATTCTATATTGAAATTAATAATCGACTTTAAAAAAAATAAAAAAGATAATAATAATTATATTAGATTGTAAAAAAAAACAGCCCCTGGTGGGCCGTCGTTAGTGGCTAACATACCATTGTATTCGTTCGGTACACTACACAGCCGTTTGCTACGGTACGGTACACACTGAAACTTGTTCGGTTCGGTATGGATATGTGTACCTTTACACCCCTAATGCATAGTAGTAAAGACATGTTAGTATAGTAGGAAGAGTGCATGATAGTATAGGACAGTAAGAAGGTTAGTGTATTCTTAAAATAAAATTCCATTTCAGATATTGATTGAAGAAGTGTGTTTTTAGTCAACGGCGAAAGATTAAAGCATTACATCACGCGCAGGAGTGGGTTATGAGAATTAGACCATGCCTAGGGGTGGTCGTTAGACCCCCCTAGGAATGGTATAATTCTCATAACCCACGACTGCACGTGGTGTAATGGCTTTTATACAATGGCCGATGTCATTCAACCTTATTGCTATACAATAAACACACATTAATTGAAGATTTATTGACACAACCATCCGCCGAAAAAGTAGTTCTCAAAAAAATTTAAAGAGAAGTTGCCTCCATGTGGAAGCAGCTCGGAAGTGCATCCAACTGTTCTCAGTAAGACATCCAACAAACTAACACATCCAACTGTCTCTCAACTAAGACATCCAACAAACTAACACATCCAACTGTCTTTCAACTAAGACATCCAACAAACTAACACATCCAATTTTTTTAACCTACTTTCTATAGAACTTCATTCTTAGATGCTTCTATAGAAAGTAGGTAAAACAAAAACAAAAAAGTTTTCTTTGCTCTATAGGGGGAAAAAAGAAGTTTTCTTTGCCCTATAGAAGGGATTTTTAAATTTTTTAAACCTACTTTCTATAGAAGCAGCTGGGAGGTGCGCTGTTTTAAGTGAGCGTGGATTATTTATTTAATTGATTGATTGATTGCTAATTTTATTACTGTCCGCCTTGTTTCCAACAGGTTAAGCTTGGCTGACTCTTTCGAAGTCGCTCTCTTTCGAAGTTGGTTATGGTTAGAGTTTGGAATCAGGGCTGGTGGTCTATCGCCCTGCTCTAAAGACAAACTCCAACCTTAACCAACTTCGAAAGAGAGCGACTTCGAAAGAGTCGCCAAGCTTAACCAGTTGGAAACAAGGCGGACAGTAATAAAATTTGCAATCAATCAATCAATTCAATAATCCACGCTCACTTAAAACAGCGCACCTCCCAGCTGCTTCTATAGAAAGTAGGTACATTTTGTTTATAAAGAATTAGCAATTAATCAATCCAATCAATTCGTGCGATTTTTCTATTTTGTTCCACAATGACTCATGGCCCACTAATTACATAATCCAACATTGTGTAAGAAACTAACACATTCACCGTGACAGAATCGTTTTTCATTTAGTCTTTATGACCCTATCAACATATCCTTTCGTAACATTTACTGTCCGCCATCTTGCTTTCACTTCTAAAAACGTGCACGGCGGATTGATAGTGATTCGGTTGTGGGCGGGTCCTGGGACCAAGAGCGTGGGGTTATGACAAATACCCACGTGTAACTTGACTGTTTCAGCCAATCAGAATCGAGAAATTTGCATGCCATTGTAAAATGGTAAGGATTCGGCTGTCCTGACTGTGGTGGGAAGTTCGTTCCACCATTGTGGGTTGAGGACTGAGAATAGGCGGCTTCTCTTTGATGACCCTCCCGGAGCTCGGATAGGAGTGGGTCTGAGGCGGCCAGAGGATGTAGAGCGGAGGGGTCTTGAGGGTGTGTAGTTAGAGACCATTGACCGGAGGTAGGCGGGAGCCGCTCCCTTTGCCGCGGGTCTTCGGCAGAGAGAGAGGAGGGGGAGGGGGTGAAGGGGGAGTGAGGAGCGAGGACATGGTGGCGTGCAGTTTGCGAAGGTTCTTAGACGAGGCCTCGATCTCATGGTGAAAGAAAGAAGCTTTGGCAGTAGTGATGGTTTTGGAGAAAACTAACAAGAGGTTGTGATAGGTGGTGATGTCACCAGTGAGGCGTGACTTTCTATACTTCCTCTCGGCCGCTCTCAGGACCTGTCTTTCTTAAGGGGAGTTACCATGGTTTTAATGATGCTGGAGTTACGGGCAGGGGCCGAGCTTCCTACAGGCGATATAGGCGGTTGCCTAGGGCGCCACCCAGAGGGGGCCCAAAAAAATAATATATATATATATATATATATATATATATATATATATATATATATATATATATATATATATATATATATATATATATATATATATCTGCAACCATTATTTTTACATAAACATATTTTACAATACATAATTTTCTTTTAAAGCAAATTTGCACGTTATTTTATTGTTTGTTACTGTTATTATTATTATTGATTGTTAACTAAGTTGTTTGTTTTAATTCTTTAGTGTGCACTTACATTTCTTCTTAATTTTCTTTGAAAGCAAAAAATTTGCACATTCTTTTATTGTTTGTTATTGTTATTATTATTATTGTGTGTTAGCTAAGTTGTTTATTTGTTTTAATTCTTTAGTGTGCACTTTACATTTATTCTTAGCTCTTTTCTTGCTTGTAAAAAATAAAGGTGCAGTACTTTACTGTATAACTGTTAACCCTTTCACTGCCACACGACGGAGGGTTAACCCTTTACTATCACACAACCGACGGTCATGAAAGGGTTAACCTTCTGTGTATTGTCGCAGTGAAAAGGGTTAGCCGGTTGGTAGCGCAGCAATGTTTTGATTTTGAGGGGGGGGGGGCAGTGGTGATTCTCGCCTAGGGCGCCAAATGTGCTAGGTCCGCCCCTGGTTACGGGAGAATATGAGATCCAAGGAACTGCCTGCTTTGCAAGTGGGAGGCATGACAGTGGGAGTCAGGTCAAAGGATTGTAGGAGGGAGACCACTGTGTCTAACTGAGATGAGTCAGGCAGGTAGAAATCGCCCATTAGAAGGAGGTGGGTGCCGTCTTCAGGGTAAAGAGCTTAGGAGCAGGTCCAGCTCATCTGGGAAGTGATCGAGGGGACCTGGAGGGGGCGATAGAGAGTAACAATGGTGAGATTGAATGGATCAGAGACAGATACTGCATGATATTCAAGAGAGGAGAGTGACAGAGTTGGAAGTGATATTGAGTTGGTAGACCATGAGGGAGAGTTCAGAAGACCAGTGCCTCCACCACGTCTGGAGGGTCGTGCTGTGTGAGAGAAGTTATACAGGTATAGCTTTATTCCAATACTTATTAACACATTATTACAACTCGTAAGGATATGATAAAACAGTTCCTAACACTGCCTGTAGGCGCCGTAATGGAGGTCTCAGTTTTCTCATTCAGTATTTTATTTATGTTGCATTATTAGTTGTACTGTCACTTTAGGTGGTGGGCGTGCTCACGGGGGTGTGACGCAAATGGGAGTGTTTTTATGGAATTTCATTCACCTTTTCACGTTTGACAGTTCACGGAGGTTGACAGTTCACGGAGAGAGGGGGTGAGAGTTAGGAGAGCATATTTTCTTTTGACCGCAATATTGAAGAACGAAACCACACGCAAGATAGTTCTAAGAACGTGAGCGTGTTTGTCCATTGGGGACCGGTTGTGCCACACGCAATATCGCAAGCACGCAAGAACGCATCAGTATCAGTATGTAAATAAGGGTATTTTGTTTGTCTCATGAAGCGAAAGAATAAAAGCCTCAAAAGTATTTCCTGGACGTGGAACGGAGTTATTTCACGATGCGCGTCAATTGTTTGAACTCCTCTACTCAGCCCCTCGGCACTACCTGTCTATGACAGTCTACTGCCGCAACACTGCCTATAATACTTTGTAATGATACCGTACATTTGCTGCACTGTAGCTAATGTTTTCAATTGTGAATCAATATATGTAATGTAATGTAATATTGATCCATTTTCTTCCATTTTCAATCTTACAAAAATGAATTACGCCTGACAAAATCAATGCAACATGAGTATCTTATGTCAAGTGTCATCATGCCATGATATATTTAAGGGTTTGTGGAATTTCCTTTCAAGGCCTTTTATTAACACCTCCCTCCCCCATGTACCCTGCTCTTCCTCACCCCTCACCCATGTCATCCCTCCCCCGCCCTTTCCTCCCAGATAGCTTAACCCTTTCACTGCCACACTACAGAAGGTTAACCCTTTACTATCACATTACCCGTCGGTAGTGTGATAGTAAAGGGTTAACCTTCCGTAGTGTGGCAGTGAAAGGGTTAACCTGCTGTCGTGTGGCAGTGAAAGGGTTAACCTTCTGTGTATTGTCACAGTGAAAGGGTTAACCGTTTGGTAGTGTGGCAGTGAAAGGGTTAAAAGACAATCCCACAGAATGAAGGGGGGTGCTTGACCCATTTTCCTGGCCAGCGAAAGTCAAGTCCTCCACTGACCTCCTAACCTAAATTGTATTTGATTAGCCATGTTTTAATAATATATTATCAACCAAAGACTCCAGCCACCCAAACAACTGCCTCTTTGAACTGCTGCGGTCAGGCAAGCGGTACCGGAGTCTCATGGCAAGCACAGAAAGACTCAGAAGGAGCTTCTATCCCCAGGCCATCAGGTTGCTCAACGAACAATAACACTATACAACAACCATCAAATGCACTCACAGCACACACATCCACACGCACACACTCACTTTAAACAAACAACTCACTGCAGCACCCACTTACACACTTTAGAACACCTAAACACACGTTCTATTTATTGGCAAAGAATTTGCACTACAACCCATACCTCAGTACACCTTACTGTAAATTGTACCTAAATTGAACCTCATCCCATTTCTGCTCTGCACTATTATAGTATATTGTATATTAGTATATTGTATAGTATATTGTATGGTAACTCAGTTACTTCTACTCTGCATTGAACATTGTACATATGTACATATTGAACACTTGTGTCTACGTACGTGACTTCTATTTTATACTGCTATACTTATTTTATTTTATACTTATCTTTTTTGTCTAGCACAGTCTCTGGAGCGTAACAGAAAGAAGCATTTTGTATAAAAGTATTCTGTACTTCTGTATGACAACTAATAAAGAAACTTGAAACTTGAACAAGAAGATTAGACCATGCACATAATGAACCTCTCCGGTTCCACCACAGGTATAACGCGCACCACATCCCAGTGCAGCTTGTGTCCAGTGTACAACATTATAAGCAGTGATCTAGTCAAGTTAAAGTCATCTAAGTTAGGTGACAGACATCTGTAGTATTATGAGCTGTCTCGTTGCCTTATAAGATACTATGTTCATTTATAATCATGTTCATTAAGCATTATGTCAACAAATGCACTCATGAATTCCGGCATTTATAGAAAGCATTACCCGCCATATCTTAAATCTGACTATTTGTATGTGTAGCAGCTTCAGCAGTTGCTCTCATGTCCGTCTCAAATTATGTGAACATCTAAATGCTCAAAGAATACCTGAAATAGCCGAAGGGATCAAATCTTCACTCTCTGCCGCCAGGTAATTCTTTATCCTGCCATGCCTTCCCTCTCACTCAATCCATCAACTCCCTTCTTTACAGTGACGGGCTCCCTCATTCAGCGCCATTATCAATTCTCATTTTCGGGAGCCACGGCTATAAGCTTGTTTCAGATTTAAGATTCCCTAGACTTCAAGCAGCAGGCATAGATCAGTGTCACCTGTCACAGCTCTGTGGTAATAAGAGTACCGAAAAACAGTCGCCCGCTTTGGGCCGTCGGCCCCCCGAACGGCAGAGAAATGACTTAATTTCTTACATGGAGGAATTAGAAATCATAACAGAACTGACAGGAGCTAAATGACTTCTGCATGTCATGACTCTGAATGGCAGCTGGTACCAGGGACGTGCACAGGACTTTAGAGGGGCAGGTGCTCAAAGGCTGAAAAGGGCACTATACCTGTGTGTGATTTAACCCCGATTTTTAAGGGCTTTTTATGCTTTTTGAGGGGTTTTGGTGATCAAATATTGAATATTGAACTATAATAATCAGTGCGGGAGCTCACTTATCCTTGAAAGACACTTTTATCACTGACTTAAAAGGCCCATACATCTCCATAAATGTTCAGGGGGGAGGCAATAAGTGCTTACCCTACAGACCCCAAGAGGTGCTGTATATTCTGTATTGTTTAATATAAATGCATTTTTTATTCCAATCCCGATTTGTATTTGAGATTTCCAAATCTCTTTGTGTCCCTCAATGAGTGTAATACGAGCATTCAACTGTATGCGCCACAGCGGTTTCTATCATCATCACCACCCACGCTATGCATAAAATATAGGTCCACGGAGAGGCACGCTGAGGAGGCTGTGCAAACTGCAATGGAATATGGGGCATCTCTCTCTCTTTACCTAATATTTTTATTCTATCCTGACATTTTTCAGTTGGAAGGGCAGTCTATATGCGTAACGGCAACCAAATTTTCCCTTTTTTTTTCTTTTTTCTCTTTACGGCACTTTTTTTATGAGGCTCAAAAAGGCAGGTGCTCAAGCACCCCTTGGGCTCTATGTGTGCACATGCCTGGCTGGTACTGTCTGTGTGTTGTGGCCTGGTGACAAGAGCATAAGATAGTGTTATTGCAGGATGTGCTAAATGTGTCTAAATTGCAGAACGCACCGCGGATGAGGTTGGAGGATGGTTACTGCCACAGGGCCAATCTGACTGGCGAGATTACTTTTGGCGATGAATTCTCACCACACTGAGTAAACATAATGTATAATAAACATCATCTTTATATGAAGCACTTTACTTTCCGTCCTTCGGATGAGACGCTAAACCGAGGTCCTGACTGAATTTGGTCATTAAAGAACCCAGGACGCCTATCGTTCCCCCGTCGTTCCTGGCCAAAGGTCTCTGACATCAAGGCCACCTAATCATCCCTTCCCCTTAATTGGCTGATATCAATCCCTGTCTCCTGAGCCATTTAGCCAATTGTGTGCAGTGTGATGTGTGCCTGGTGCCAGTGTATGGCAGCCATTGAGCCATAGCAGCCCAAGGTTGGGTGCTACCAGTGGTGGTGAAGGAGGTGGTTTCCACCCTACATAGTAAAGCGCTTTGAGTGTCTATAAAAGCGCTATATAAATGCAATTCATTATTATTATTAATTTACAAAGAACCATTGGTGTGCTTTTTAGCTAATGTAAGAGCATTTAAATCCGGGACTTTGTTCCTCCCAGTAATAGACGGTCTGATTTCTAGCTTATTAAAATGTGAAGATTGGAGGTCATTTCCATGGCAGTGGATAGAAGAGCTCATCTCATCTCCTGCCACTCATAACAGAATGGGTACAATACAGTACGGCTCAATACACACAATTGTTATGGGGATGCAGACCAGAGAAAGACTTTCGTCTTGTTTTTATCAGGGTTCCCCATTTTTTATTCATAATGAATTGTAAGTAAGGGTGCAACTAGCACCGTGCAATCCATTCTTTGTGGATCTAGCCCAGAGTTGTCTTTCTCTCTGTCTCTGTTTCTCTCTCTTTCTCTCATTCACTCTGTGTCTCTGTTTCTTTCTCTGTGTCTCTGTTACTCTCACTGTCTCAGTTTCTCTCAGTATCTCTCTGTGTCTCTGTTTCTCCCCCCCCCCTCTCTCTCTCTCTTTCTCTCTCTCTCTCTGTTTCATGTTTGTCTCTGTCTCACTGTGTCGTCTGAAAACCCTGAAGTGCAGTTTTTTTCAGTACAGAGGTTCAGCATTCTTAACTTTATGATTGCTGAATAGGCATTCTGGGCACCCCTTCAGTACCATGGAAATGGCCAGATGTCTTCTGGGTTTTATGGAGTATGTTTATGGTTTCTTTCAGGAAGTAGATTTTTTTACTCTCAAAATTCAGTGCAGTATTACAATTAAAGGCTTCACTGAACTTTATTGTAACGATGATCTTTGTATTTGCTGATAAGAGTATAAAGACACAGTTATGAAAGTGGCCTGTTCAAAAACCCATGCCGATAATGCGCCTTTCAAGTGTGAGTATTTTGTCTGTTCATCACAAAAGATGTAACGTGCAATTAAGTTAGATGCTGCATATTGCTACTAATTAAATTAATAACATGACAAGGGGCAAGTGTGAGTAGGAGGGTTTGGTAAGTACAGTAGCTTCTGTCTGATTGTGTAGATACTGTGAACTTTTCATGGCCTGTCTATATATCTCTCTCTCTCTTTCATTTAATCTCTCTGTCTCTGGTGCTCTATCTTTATCTCTGTGTCTCTGTCTCTGCCTGTCCCTCTGTTCATGTTTCTCTCTTTCTCTTTGTCTCAGTCTCTCTCTCTTTCTCTCTTTCTCTCTTTCTCTCTCTCTTTCTCTCTTTCTCTCTCTCTCTCTTTCTCTCAGTCTCTCTCTCTGTCGCTCTGTCTCTCAGTCTCTCTCTCTTTCTCTCAGTCTTGTTGAGCCGCCGTCTCCCGTGAGATGGCCTGGTTCCGGCCCTGGTTCCCCCACCAGTGGACGGTCGGCCGACATGTTTCATCATTAAATGTCAGCAGATAATCAAAACTAGCTAGTATGATGATTGCTATAGCTTAAAAAAAACGGTATGCCCTGGTATGTATGTGACAAAATAAACCTTAGTAAGGCAAGTATCCCTTTACTTGAAGTGAACAAAGTGCTTCTCATGTACTCATGTGTACAAGTTCATATTATGGTCTACAAATGGTAACGTTAGTATATTAGTATACTAGTATTTAATGATGAAACATGTGTCCAACTTCCTCCTCTAATGTACTTGTAATGTTAGTTGATACGGATGATGATGATGATAGTGCTGCATGATGCCAATAAGAATTCGCATACAGGAATTAAGGACCCCCAACATTATCGAAGACACTCTGACGTCACGATTTCTACGATCAAATGTATGCGTTGAGATAGATTGATTGAAAACAGATTGCAGAATGGGTACAGTACAGTACAGCTCAATACATACAATTGTTAAGGGGATGCAGACCAGAGAAAGACTTTTGTCTTGTTTACGTCCGGGTCCCCCATTTTCAATTCATCATATATGACATGTAATACAGATACAGTCTGAGCTCCGTTTTTATTACATATTTGATCACATTCTTGTTTATGTTGTTCATTTCATAACTTTTTCATATAATTTGTTTTGAAAATATTGAGGCCAACATGGCATTTCGAAAGCCTTTCTGGTGATTGTAAGTGCATAAATTAAGGAGTACACCACTTTATTCTTTTAATGTTGGTCCGCGAGCGATACCCATCTGGGTGGCCCGCGGACCCATCTGGGCCTCTCTCGCCGGACATCTGGGCCTCTCTCGCGTACCAAAAGTTGTCCACGCGCGCGGATCAAAACATGTCAGCGCGCGCAGACCAACTGGACCTCGGTGTCTGTATTCGACAAAACATGTCGGCGCGCGCAGACCAACTGGACCTCGGTGTCTGTATTCGAAAAAACATGTCGGCGCGCGCAGACCAACTGGACCTCGGTGTCTGTATTCGAAAAAACATGTCGGCGCGCGCAGACCAACTGGACCTCGGTGTCTCGTATTCGACAGGCTTTTGTCCCAATCGGCGCACCAACTGGCCCTCTCTCGCGGACCAACTGGGTCGCGCAGGATAACTGGATAGGCGGTGTCCTGTATAAGTCAGGCTTTGGATAGGCGGTGTCTTGTATTAGTCAGGCTTTTGTCCCAAACGGCGCCTCATAGGGATTTGCGACGCAGGCTCTTCGCCTCTGCTCGCTCCCGTCGTAGGGCGACGAGCTGCAGGGGCGAACGGCCAGGCTTTGGGGTTGTGCTGGAGCCGGACGAGAGTGCTCTTGCCCTGTCTCCGTTTCGGATGGAAACTGAGGATCACATGGAGGGGGCGAGAGCGCTCTTGTTTGATGCCCCAATGGAGACGTATCATTCTCCCCCTCGGGGTGTGGCAGGGAGTGTTGCGTCTCCTTGGGGTCCCTTGTTCTCCGGTGTTGGGTTAGAACCTCCGACCCTGAGACAAGATGCCCAGCTATCTGCCGCCTCGGATGGTGGCGCCCGACATGGCAGCCTCCCGTACATGAGGGACGCGGGCGACGTGTAGGGAGGTGCGCAAGGGGAGCCCCGAGCTCATGGCGGCCGCCGCAGCCGCTAATGGCGTGGCGTTGCCGCAGCCTCTGCCTGCACCTGTTCCTGATGACATGATAGGTCATCTCTGGCAACGTCGTCCTGTGAGAGAGACGGGCGTTGTCTGCCTATTCTTCCCGTCAATGGAGGCCTACGTGAAACAGGGGCAGGTAATCTCCTGCATCACTGGCCTTACCCCCGCCTACGTGCCAGTCACGCGGGTGGAGGGTTTGGTCCAGGGACTAAAGGACGGGGTGCCTCGGCTTGATAGCCCGATGACATCCATTCTTTGTCCCGAAGTGGTGTGGGAGCCGTTGCGGAAGCCGGTTCCCCAAGGGAAATCGGCTAGGCAGATGGCTAACTGGAGTGACCAGGTGTACATCGCCGCGACTCAGAGCCTAGCTGCGACGTCCAACATCGTGCAGCTAGCGCGCTACATGTCGGGGATGATGGCGGGCGGGGTCGGTATTGGACGACCATCAACAGTACCTTCACGCCCCCGTTGGTGGCTGGAGCCATCCTGCACCTTACCCAGCTGCAGGCGATAGCCGCCGGGAAGGGACGCGCCCTGGCCACTCTGTCCCAGCGCCACCTTTGGCTGGAGCAGGCGCGGGTGCCGGAACAGAAGAGGATTCCCCTGCTCACGGCCCCCCTCTCCGATGCTGGGCTCTTCGGGTCGGCCATGCAGCAGATGACGGCTGACTGCAGAGAGATGGAGGAGGAGCGCGCTGTGCTCCAACCCCATTTCCCCGACCCGATGCCACCGGTGATGGCCAACGGAAACAACGCCGGCAGAGGCCCACGGCCGTTGCCACCGCCACCACCGCCGCCGCTGCTGGGCCTCTGGGACCGGCAGGAAAAATCTGCCGCTGAAATGCTCTTGAGCAAGGCACTTAACTGCTCCAGTGGAGTTGCTCAGTGGCCAACGGTGTCCGACTGTGGTTGTACTGGGCAGCTCCCAGGTATGAATGGAACTGTGTGAATGTGAAGCAGGGCGTAGCTGAAAAAGAGCATCTGTGCTCAGCGAACCTACCCTGGGTAAATAAAGGTTAAAACAAAGTGACTCTCCCCTGTTTACCCCTGTTCCCTTCCCCGCCCCAACATATAATTTTGTTACTAAATAAAAGGTCCCTCCTGGTGAGGGACTGTTTTTTGTTACAAACTGTGTTTTTATTCACTGTTATATATTGGGGATATGGTGTATAAGCCCTCACCTAGCTGTGGGGTTGTGTGTTGTTTAAGTGAGTAGGACAGTTTTCTTATAAATCGTTCTGGTCGCTATATATATGTGTGCTTGGCAAGACCTGTGGCTAGCACTCGGTCGAAAGACTTGTCTTCCCTCATCATGAAGAAGACTGTGTTCTTCTTATAGTGGTCAATTTTACCGTTTTATCTGAGGGGGTTGTGTGTATTCTGTTACATTGGAAACATGGCATCGAGTCCACAACTTGGTTGGAGTGTTAGCCTACAGAAGTGCTCGTATATGTAGCTTGTACCGAGGTCTTGACCCTCTCTTAAACGTATGTGTTTTCTTAGACATAAAACACGGGTGACGTGTTTCGCACATGAGCCTAAAGCCTTGTATATAATACCCGTTCGCAAACGAGTTATCGTCTGTGGCTGGCGTGCATTGGTTTAGCTTATCCTTGTGGATATACACTTTTCATGTAGCATGCTGGCTACACAGGTATCATCGCTGCTGGTTGTTTTTCATTGTATCCGGGGTGTGGGGTCATGAGGGGGTGAACTGATAAACCTCCCTCCCCCTTTTTTTCTGATTGGTCAGGGGGTTGGGCCTCCTGTCCTTCAGGCTTCCTGTCGCACTGTTTGTCAGCACGTCACAGGGCAGGGAGAGGGGGGGAGGGAGTTCCCTGGTCCCACGCCTTTTTTGACCAGGTGGGGAATTCCCCCCGCCATAGAGTACGTCACTGGGCGCGTTTCTATTGGTTGTAAGACTTCCGTGAGTTCTTTTCAGGCTCTATGTTGTGGACCTTTGTTGTTGTCAAGATGGGTTTTGCGGTGCGTGTGAACTTAAACAAAAGTTTCCGCTCTGCGCTCTGTTGCATATGTCTTGAGCTTTTGGTCACGTAGCTCAATTACATTACATTACATAGTTTCTCAAGTTCAAGTTTCTTTATTAGTTGTCATACAGAAGTACAGAATACTTTTATACAAAATGCTTCTTTTTGTTATGCTCCAGAGACTGTGCTAGACAAAATAGATAAGTATAAAATAAAATAAAATAAAATAAGTATAACAAGTATAAAATAGAAGTCACGTACGTAGGCACAAGTGTTCAGTATGTACATATGTACAATGTTCAATGCAGAGTAGAAGTAACTGAGTTACCATACAATATACTATACAATATACTAATATACAATATACTATATAGTGCAAAGCAGAAATGGGATGAGGTACAATTTAGGTACAATTTACAGTAAGGTGTAATGAGGTATGGGTTGTAGTGCACATTTTTTACCAATAAATATAAAGTGTGTTTAGGTGTTCTAAAGTGTGTAAGTGGGTGCTGCAGTGAGTTGTTTGTTTAAAGTGAGTGTGTGGATGTGTGTGCTGTGAGTGCATTTGATGGTTGTTACATAGTGTTATTGTTCGTTGAGCATCCTGATGGCCTGGGGATAGAAGCTTCTTCTGAGTCTTTCTGTGCTTGCCATGAGACTCCGGTATCGCTTGCTTGACCGCAGCAGTTCAAAGAGGCAGTTGTTTGGGTCGCTGGAGTCTTTGATAATTCTCTTAGCCTTACCCATGCACCGCTTGTTGTAAATGTTCTGGAGAGTGGGAAGCCCCCCTCCAATTGTGCGTTCGGCTGAACGGGCCACTCTCTGTAGTCTGCTATTCCCAAACCAGGAGTTGATATTGCCAGTCAGGATGCTCTCTATTGTACATGAGTAGAAGTTCTTAAGGATCTTCTGACTGACTTGGAACTTCCTTAGGCGCCTGAGGAAGTAGAGGCGTTGTCGTGCCTTCTTCACAACACTGTCAATGTGTGTGGTCCATGTCAAGTCCTCGGATATGTGGACTCCAAGGTACTTAAAACTGTTCACTCTCTCAACCGGTGCCCCGTCGATGCTGAGGGGGCTGTAGTCCCTGACCCCCGACCTCCTAAAGTCCACAATCATCTCCTTTGTTTTGCTGACGTTCAGGGAGAGGCTGTTCTCTTGACACCATCCCGCTAGGACCTTGACCTCTTCCAGGTAGGCCCTCTACCACTACTGTGTCGTCAGCAAATTTGATGATTGTGTTGTTGTTTCGCTGTGCCACACAGTCATGTGTGTTCAGGGAGTAGAGGAGGGGACTCAGAACACAGCCCTGGGGGGCCCCTATGTTGAGAGTGATGGATGAGGAGGTGCAGTTGCCTGCTCTCACCACCTGGGGTCTGCCCGTCAGGAAGTCCAAGACCCACTGGCAGAGGTCATAGTTCAAGCGCAGGTCAAATTGTTACTCGCGTGGGAAGTCTCTCTGGGGGTTCCCTGTCTCCTCTCTTTTATACAGAGCAGGGTTGACAGGGGTGTTTTTCCCTCAGACGCGCCATATGGGACCCATATCTGTGTCTCTTGGCCGGCTTCCTGCCGCTCTCCCAGGCGGCTTGGAGGGAACATTATCTGGGTTCTTGTTAAAATTACCATTGATATGTTTTGGGTCTCGACGTGTACATAGTGCTGGCCCTGGGTGCTTCTGTGTGGAATCACGCGTGGGCTTGTGCGCCTTGGTTGCTCATTCATTGAAACAGCGTTTTCATGGGGCAACTGGGATGGAGTTTGTCTCTTCCGAGCGCCTGTGTACTGGGTTAGTCTCGATGAATTCTCGTTCATCCCTGGGGGGAGATAACAGAATAGATCAAAGCATTAGTGGAGGGGTCTCACGCTTTTGGGGTGGGCCACCGGGCGCTGTGCTTTTATGTTTTGACCGTCTTGGTGGCGTCCTCTGTGATGTTTTAGATCGACACGCGTACCTACCCCCCTCTTAGGACTGGGGATGGTGGCGTGATTAGGACACAGGACTGGTTCTGGTCGCACCGGACCAGGTCAGTTAACCCGTTGTCCGCCGGGGCGCAGATCTGCTGTTCTGGTACCCTGAAGGACTTGTGTTTTTTCTGGGGAAAAATGCCGGGTTGGCCCGGGCGTTGCAGGGGTTGATGTTATGGTTATGGTCGTGGTTATATCACTACGTGTTATCCTTCGCTATTGCTTGGTCCATAATTTGTGTTGTACCTTGCGCTGTGCTAAAGGAGCCTGGTCCTTTTCCATTCTTTTTTTCCCGCCCCTCTCTCCTCCTGCTTGGCGGGGCTGGGAGGGTGCTGTCGAGGTGGGTTTCGTGCCCCTCTGGCATCCCTGTATACGTCCCGGTCCACCGGGCCCAGGTCCAGACTCGTTCTCGTCGACCTGTTGGCCTGGGTTAACCCCTTCTTGAGAACTGAGACACTTGTACTGCTGTATAGCCGGTGTATACCTGCAGTTGTGTTTTGGAGTTTTTTTCTTGGGGGGGTTATAGGAACAACCGTCTCCTGTTAGGTGGTGGTTGGTTTCCAGGTGTGTTGGTAGCGGAGTCGACTCTCGGGTTAGGCCGGGCTTGACCCCATCTGCCTGCGAGTGTGCCCCTGCACCTTTCATGACGTCTGCCAATCATGTCAGCCTTCTCTGCCTCGGCCCCTCTAGAGTCTAGAGGGTCGATTTTTTTACTGGAGGCTGCGACATGGTGCACAGCATACCGAACGCCCCTTCCGCCGGGGTGCTGTTTTCAGCAGACCCCTTAGGCGTCTGTCTAATCCGCAGTGCTCCAGGCACAGGTCGAGTCAACTTTGACCTGTTGCCTGGATTGAGGGATCAACCTCTTTGGTGGTTGTCTCCCCGGTGCGCTGCCTGGTCCCGCTGTGGGGGTGTAGCCTCTTTGAGTGCTTCAGCGCGGCATGCTGTAGGGGGGAAGGGCCTGCTCTTGGATGGGCCCTGTCCGATACGCTGGCGATGTGGGGGGTGGTGTCACTAGTGACCGCCTGGTGGGGTCTCGATGCTGCGGCATCGTTGGCCTCACCAGGCCCCCTTTTTCCGGGGGGTCCTGACCCTTCCTTAGGCTGGGTCCTCCTTCGCGCTCTGCTGCTACGGCCTTGCCACGGGGTTGGGTTCTTGACCTTGACCCCATGATATTAGGGATTGTAACAGGTTTTTTTCCTTCCTGTTTGTTCCCTAGTGGCATGTGGGTTGCGCGCCTGTGTAGTCGTGGGTTCTTCTGTGAGAAGGTAAGTCCCACAATCTGCTCGCCCTGTGCATTTGAGTTGCTAAACCCTCTTCACACAGTCAGATCCGATTCCCTCCCGTCCTCCACTAGGTGTCACGATCGGGGCCCGAGCCTGCCTGATGAGGATCAATCAGCGCGGCTGCAAGGGATTACCTCATCAAGCAGGCTCTATATCATCTGGCAGAGCCTGTCATCCGGCGTCGCAGTGTTAAACTGCCTTCCCAGGTACGACATCTCAACCTAAAGCCCTGCTACCCGCTCTTGCTGTTATTCCCTGTTCTAACCCCCCTCTCTTGTGCCCAATGACCTCCGTTCCAGCGTGCCCGTCTGGACCCCTGGTGCTGGACTACGGAGTTCCTGTTCTCAACCCCGACACAGCCGGTGTCTACCTTCCTCCCGCACTGCACTAGGAGTGCACCTGCCCAAGGAACATTCTCTCATACTGCACGAGGAGTGCACCTGCTCAAGGACCATTCTCTTGTACTGCACAAGGAGTACCCCTGTGCTACCCCCCCAAGAACATTCATCCCCATCTGTTGTACATTCCTGCATGATTCTTGTCTGTTTGGGGGGAAACAATTAAAACACCCTAAACCGCTCCATTCTCTCTACTCCTGTGTTCGCTATTGGGCTCCACAAGAACCCCTATCCTCACACTAGGGGGGTCCGGGGGCTCGGGTCCTCCCCGGTCTGATGGTTGTGGGGGGCCTCAGCGGGTACATTTGTCGAGCTTCCTCTCTGCTCAGCTCCTGTGTTCCACTTGAGTGCAGAGCTTAAGCTATACGATATTTAACATACGATTATCCTATAACCATAGTTATATGAGTATAGCGAGCGCTCTGCGCTGACTCACTGAGGACCCCGTGGTCTTCGCCTTCGGTGGTGAAAGACTTGGGAAGGAGCTGTTAGAATGGCCACGTCCCCACTTATGTAGAGGAGCGGATGGGGGTGTGGCCAGGCAGATGGGTGTGTACATGTGGAGAAATGTATTCAGTATTAGACTGGCTATGGGATATGTTCCACTTGAGCGCAGAGCGCTCGCTATACTCATATAACTATGGTTATAGGATAACCGTATGTTATTTCCAGTGTTTACAGCAGAGCTGTCCCAAGTAGCGTTATATGAAAATGATTGTAACAAACTTTAGTTCTAAACGTATCGTCTGTGTTGAAGAGTGTTGTGATCGACTGATGATGTCTGTTGTCGCATTCCTGACCTGACCAGAGTAAACCTGTAGCTGCGGCTAAACTAAGCTCACATGTTTTCAAGTTATTGTTATAAGGAACCCAGTCCAGACTGCATCCCCTTAACAATTGTTTGTATTGAGCCGTATTGTATTGTACCCATTCTGCAATGTGTTAAAGGGGAACTATCTTATAAATGGCCTTTTTGAGTGTTTAGCATTGTTTCCTAGCTATGTGAACTTATATTAATATGATCTATGTCTCAAAATTCTCATATTGGCGCATTCTTCCAATTCTCCTCTCACAATATTCACCCTCACTGAACTGAGTCATTTGAAAATGTGCGCGATATGTGATGTCATAAAGACACCGCTGCATGTTAATGTTCAGGCGAAGACGACGCTGCGCAGTGGTTTAGGAGCCCAGGCTCAAAACGGCTCGAGATCTTGAGGTAGAAAAATGCTGTTTTTGAGGACTTGATTAGAAATACAAAACAATGAATAAAAAAATATATATATTACAGAAGTGTTCCATAGACTCACAGGAATTGTGTAAAAGTGCCCAAATAGTGAAAGAAATAGTAAAATAGTTCCCCTTTAAATAACGTTTGCATCCATTCATTCTACTAGCGTTAACGTCACCACATTATTACGTTAGCATGTAAGCTAACAAAATCGCTGATGCTAACTATATACATGGAGAATGCCATTCTTCACATTAGCATGTAGCTAACAACACCGGAGATCTTTTTGTGAGACTAAACTATCCGCTCTTGGTGGTAAATTGTGTTGATGTTGGTTTTGTTTCATCAACAAATGAGAGGCAGAACACACAGTGAATGTATCCGTTTTTGTTTATTGCACTTTTATTGCACTTTGTTTTCTTGCTGAAAAATAAATGCTACGTTGGCTAAATGGCTGTGAGCAAGGAGGGATGTTTGTGTCAGGTCAGTTTCCAGTATTAACCCAAAACTCTTCTGGTTGGTTGAAAAGGCCTTCATGTTTGAACTACATCGCCACCTACTGCTTTGGCATTGTACTACATGTATATGACGTCACTCTGTGCAGAGATTAAACCAGTCGTGTGGAGCTTTATTTTTTTGCATAATTAAAAAAACCTGGGTGTCAAAAATACCCGTGATCGTGTGGACTGGGCCTCAGTCTCTCTCTTTTTCTCTCTTTCTCGCAGTCTCTCTCTCTCTCTCTCTCTCTCTCTCTCTCTCTCTCTCTCTCTCTCTCTCTCTCTCTCTCTCTCTCTCTCTCTCTCTCTCTCTCTCTCTCGCCTGACAGACAGCTCATCTGCTTCTCCCAGCTGTAATTTCTGTTAGTTGGCAGGAAAAGAGCAATTTAAAAATCCAACACTTATAAGATGCAGCTGTCAACTGGGACAGCATAAGAGAAGACAACACACACGCACGCGCGCACGCACGCACACACACACACACGCACGCACGCGCACACACACACACACACACACACGCATGCACGCGCACGCACACACACACACACACACACACACACACACACACACACACACACACACACACACACACACACACACACACACACACGCTGTGGAAAGTGAATGTGATAACAATTATTCTTGCATAGTGTAATTGAAAAATGTACTGTATATGAATCTATGTCAGTTTACGCTGCGTTAAATAAATCTAGCTTGTTTAGCTCTCATGCAACGTTACGCGTCAACCACCAAACATACATTTGCAGCAGGTGTCCCGCAGAGAGATTGAGAGGCTATTAAGGCCTCTCTAAATGCAATATCTGCTTCGCTTTATGGACCAGGCCTACCGCTAATGTAAAAAAGAGTGGTCTCCTTTTATTTATTCATCTCTTTATTCAACTGTGTTTTCATTTATTGCTACTGGAGGCAGACGGGGGGGATATTGATTGTGTGCTTCCTGTGCGGGAGTTGGTGTTCAGGGGATCCATCACCATGCCACAGCCCACCCACGTGAGGCCCTCCATATAGGCTACAGCCAGCCTCCCTCCCTCGGGGTGGGACGCCACGTGGCCGGACACAAGGGCCTCCACTCAGCCATAACTGAACCTTTTTATTTGGTTTATTTTTTCAGACAGGCATTCTGGACAAAACCCAAATCCCTAATCCGGCTGGCTTAATCCCCCAATCCCAATACGGCTAAAAGCGACGTCCACTGTAAAACCACGTCTCAAATTGCCATTTCCTTGAAAGGCCTGTAATGATTTGTGCAGACAGTTGTCAGGTTAGGAGGAGGCATGTGGGGGGAAAACATGTCAACTTCCTAATCCATTTCTTCCATTGATATATGCATGGCAGGCTTAACAGAGATTTAAATAATTCAAAGCACTTGGGCCAAAGCACCATAATCATCTTGCGAGCTCAAGGAGGCAGTGCTATTGACTGTACAATATAGCACAGTGAGAATGATTGCTCAGCCCACATGCATAATTAAGCAGAGGTGGGGGGGGGGGGGGGGGGGTTAATGACAGATATGTGATCGGATGGTTGGTGCTTGTTTATGCAGTACATCTACCAGCAAGGGGGGGGGGGGGGGGAGACTGTACACAACAACCAATTACATAATAACCTGACAAGAGGAGATGTGAAGGCGGCGTAGTGGCGTGTCGTCCGCTTGTGGTTTGTAACATCAGCTAGTAATGTGGTGTGTCTGGTTTGAGGTCCCATATGGTCCCCATCAGCGGGGACATGGGAGGTGATCACAGACGGAGTTGTTTAAAGCCCTTATTAGCCGACGGGACCAGGCTGACATGCACTGTTCTGTGTGGCTTCAGGTCATTCCTCCGCTCTACAGCCTGACGTGCTTCTGCTCCCCCCAGGGAGGATGTTGAATGTTCACATTTCCCGGGAAGCGTTTTCCCACATATATATATGTAACACAGTAAATGTAAGATATCAGTATGTACTTTTATTTTTTTGTGTTTGTATTTTAAATGTTTGGACCCCTAGGAAGAGTAGTCTCACTTTGGTGTAGAGTAGACTAATGGGGATCCACAATAAAACAATACAATTTCTACTTTAACTTGAGGATGTTTCATTTTTTATGAGGTAATTCTGGACACTCATAACTGATACTAAGTTTCTTGATACGATTTTGATAAAATTTTGCACAAAATCTTCAAAATTAACTGTATGGTATTAGCATATTATTTCTTTCACTTGAATAATTTCAAGAGAAAGACTTATAGTCTGGAGTACCGTTAACAGGGCTAATAGGCTTCAGACGTCTTTTCCACCCTTGCATTCCTACACAGTTAAGTTTGGTTCAGTCCAGGGCCAGCCATCCATCCATCCATCCATCCATCCATCCATCCATCCATCCATCCATCCATCCATCCATCCATCCATCCATCCATCCATCCATCCATCCATCCATCCATCCATCCATCCATCCATCCATCCATCCATCCATCCATCCATCCATCCATCCATCCATCCATCCAGCCAGCCAGCCAGGCAGCCAGCCAGGCAGCCAGGCATCCATCCAGCCAGCCAGCCATCCAGCCAGCCAGCCATCCAGCCAGCCAGCCATCCATCCATCCATCCATCCATCCATCCATCCATCCATCCATCCATCCATCCATCCATCCATCCATCCATCCATCCATCCATCCATCCATCCATCCATCCATCCATCCATCCATCCATCCATCCATCCATCCATCCATCCATCCATCCATCCATCCATCCATCCATCCATCCATCCATCCATCCATCCATCCATCCATCCATCCATCCATCCATCCATCCATCCATCCAGCCAGCCAGCCAGGCAGCCAGCCAGGCAGCCAGGCATCCATCCAGCCAGCCAGCCATCCAGCCAGCCAGCCATCCAGCCAGCCAGCCAGCCATCCATCCATCCATCCATCCATCCATCCATCCATCCATCCATCCATCCATCCATCCATCCATCCATCCATCCATCCATCCATCCATCCATCCATCCATCCATCCATCCATCCATCCATCCATCCATCCATCCATCCATCCATCCATCCATCCATCCATCCATCCATCCATCTATCCATCCATCCAGCCATCCATCCATCCAGCCATCCATCCAGCCATCCAGCCAGCCAGTGTGTATGACCTTGCCTAGTGTCCTTCCCTTGGCATGCCAGGCTCCTCTCCTCATGGCGCAGGGACACAGATGGCACAGGGCAGCGGTGACCAGAGCAAAGGGTTGTCTGTCTGTCTGTTTATCTGTCAGCGTGACAGGACCTCAGCGCCAGGGGCGTACTATCAAGCAGCAGCAACAGCAGCAACAACAACAGCGGCGGAAGCCACACATCATACAGATCTTCATAATATCACAAACAGGTCCCATGTCTGTGCTCTGCCATCAGTAGATGATCAGAGTTAGCGGGTGTTCTCCAGTGATACGAGAGCTTTCTATGTACACCACCTGTCCTTAACCAGCAACCGTTTTATATACAGTAATGATGTTGTTTGTAAAGGACTGTGTTTGGTCATACCAGGTGAAAGCTTTTATTTATTGTTTATTGTGCAGTTTACTTATGGAAAGTGTAAGGATTTTTATTGTTCACTGAACAAACCAATTAATTTACTTCTTAAAACCTGTTCCACCCGACGGGACCGGATCCGTTCCCAAAATGGCATCTGGTCATAAATCAATATTCTTCAGAGTGATGCAAAAAATTTGCGATTTTTAAATCAAACATATTCAAGTATTAACATCACTAACATGTCACAAAAGCATGTAGAATGTATATTATCATCAATACCTTAGTTTAGCAATAGGTTAAAAGTGCCATTAGATAGTTTTAAGTTTTCGATTTACTGAAGTCTATTGCGTTCTGAATGAATTATATCAATAACTGTTATTATTCGGGATAATAAGCCACAAAAGGTAACGTTTTTGACAAATATTGAAACGCAGTTAGTTTCTCCTCCCTATTGTTAGCATGTAGCAACAATTAGATCTGAAATTAGTTTCAAAATGGTTGCACTGTGGTGAAAATAAAAAAGTACAGTACATTACAGTAGATATCATTATCTGTTCTTATCCACGCCTGGTGATACTAAATCCAAATTGAACTCGGGCATTTGAAAGATAATATATGTATAGGCTATATATATAAATGTGCGAATTGGCTATAATAAGGTAATTTTTTTTTTATCCACTTTTTCTCCCATTTTTCTATATTTTTCTCCCATCCCAATTTCTTATCATCCAATTCAACCCTCCCCTGTCACGAACGCTGTTTCTTGCCTCCCACAAGCCGGCTGCAATGTGGACTAAGTCATACATAGCACAAGTCCCCTCCGGTACTTGAGGTAACAGCAGTCGCATCTTTTCACCTGCGCAGCTCGATCTCTCAGTGGCGAGGAGTAACGCGTGGGAGGCTCACGCTGCCCCTGACACTTCCTGATTCTACTGCGCAGGCGCACCAACCGACCTGTAGGAGTCGCTGTCCACAACGCCCGATCCCCACCCATCAGTTTCCCACCCCCTAATACGGCCAATGTGTATTAGTACGGACGGCCAGCTAAACTGAAAGCAATGTGGAGCGCTGGGCTCGAACAGGCAAGCCCAGCGTCTCCGTCATTCGTGGCGAGCGCCTTGCCCACTACGCCACGTAGCCGCCCTTAATAAGGTAATTTATAAGCCTCCTATTCTATATTCTATAATAATATTTCAAATTGCATTGGTCCGGATGGGAGAATTCAGTACTGTATCTACAGAACCTTAAGTTTTCTATGTTTGGTCATTATTATCATGGTGTTATTCACTGTCAAAGATGCAAAGAAAAATCATAATTCATATTCTCCTTTGTTTCATCACAATTTAAGCAAGCCTAGTGATAGACACAATATTTCTGACACTGTGAATACATTCCCTGAGGTCCATAGATGTACCTAGATACCAAGAATATGCAAATTTGCCTTGTAGAAGTGGAGCAATATTCCATTTACCTAGGTATATATTTTAGGCAGATTTTCACCATGGGTGGAACAGGTTTAACATAATTCACCTGTCCAAAAAACACTTTTTCCATGTGTGTTCAAATGTGATGTTTATTCACATGTGATTTGTGTTCCCTTGTGTTATGTGTTCCCACGTGATGTGTGTTCCCACGTGATGTGTGTTCACATGTGATGTGTGTTAACATGTGATTTTCACACGGTTTTTCTGTACGGGTAATGAAGAGTTACAGTTAGCTATAGACCCCTTTTTCTTGACGCAACACAGCCCCGTCGGCTGTGCCAGGGATTTCGGCTATACACAAGACAGCGCAGTCAATGGCCATTCAAACAAACAGTCACTGAAAATCCAAACACTGCAGCCAATACGTGGCCTGCAGTCAAACTTCATCTGTACAGACGGCTTGCAGGTGTTCTAGCTCCACGTCAAACCCTAGCTTCTTCTCACCACCAAACTGTAATTTGCCTCGTAATTAAATGCCTGCCGGGTGTGATGCCAAGTATGAGTGATGTAATTGACTGGCTGCCTGGAATGATTTCCTGTCAATTCCACAACTAGGGAGCAAGGACTGCAAATGCGTGTCATGTTGTAACTGCAATAAAATAATTATTAATAATCTCTAGTCACAAGTACAGAGTTGCCTGGCCCATACAATGTCTGTGTCATGGGCTCTTGCACCCAGATAATGTTTAACTTCTGATTGACACCATAGTGCAAATTATGGGTTAGATTAGATTAGATTAGATTAGATTAGATTAGATTAGATTAGATTAGATTAGATTAGATTAGATTAGATTAGATTAGATTAGATTAGATTAGATTAGATTAGATTAGATTGTACTTTATTGTCATACAACAAGATTTGGCACTCAAACTTAAGGGTGCAGTAATAAAATCACACAAGTAATAAAAGAGAAACATAAAATACGATACAGAAACATAAAATACTATACAGAAACATTAAATACTATACAGAAACATTAAATGTTATACAAGAAACATAAAATACTATACAGAAACATTAAATACTATACAAGAAACATAAAATACTATACAGAAACATTAAACTATACAATAAGACAATGTTACAATAACAATACTGTACAATATATACAAAATAACAATACACAAATAACAATCACAGTGTCAGACAGTAGTGGGTGGGTATTGCACTGTGGATATTGCACTAGAGGGGTAGGATGTTGCTAAGGGGATAATTTATAGTCTATCCATAATGCTGACCCCACCTGTTGGCAATACACGAATATAAACCTCATTTGGATGTGACAACTCTATTTAACATTCAATTTAACACAGACAGCACCCTATTCTTTGTCTGTAGAGCATCAGACATTATTACATCCAGGCAACATTACAAATGTAAAAGGTTTTCTCTCTGATCTCTTCTAGCTTTAGGAAAGAGATGGTGTGTAGTACTCATATTGACCAGCGGGAGCAATGTGAATTCTTAAAATGGGTGTCACCGGTGTTGTAG
>NC_140166.1:43224275-43241775 GCF_963971535.1 Notolepis coatsorum | reverse complement strand
CGGCATTGAAAGTGTTAATGTATCGTGTCATTTCAATGTGGAATTAAGGAATATCAAAATAAAAGCACACATTGTTGAACTTGATCATGCATATTTATTAGAAAGTTGTATTACAGCACTATGTTATCAATACACATTTATAAAACAAGGCATATTTAGCCAAAATATGTTGCCAGAACATAAAAAAATATATATATATATTTAAAAAAAATTATATGCCAATGCGCAATCCCACTGTCACCTCCCCACGACCCCACTTTTGAGAACCGCTGTATTAGACTATATCTGTGTGATGGCCCAGCAAAAGGGTCTAAGAGGGTAGGAAGCAGACTCAAGAGGCAAAGTTGAGGTCCAAAAGTGAACGTTTATTAGCAAAAAGGTGAATATCTTTTTTCTTAAAAAATGTGACAAAAAGAAATACTAAGATAACTTCAACTCATATTCAAATAAAAATAACAGCATTCTATAGGGAGGTGTAGTCTGACGTCACTTTAGTTTCCCACGCGGTCCACCCGTATAGGGATTTTTCATTGGGAAAATGTATTATCGCCGGCTATTGTAATAATTCTGCCTCATGAACATTGGCAAGCTTTCCATTTTTTCACAAACTGAGTTCCCTTCTATCATGCACTAACATTATTGTTTAAGCATTTTTGGTTGAAATAAAATGACTTCAAATGTTGTTTAATTTGTCCTTACGAAAACGTAAACATTCTTATTGTGCTACTTTTACGATTAATTGTGAATTGTTTCATGTTGAGCTATAGATTGTGGATGGATACACACAGAAAGGTACACCATGCCAATGTTCATGCTTTATTTGTTTTAAACGAGACGATTTAGAAATGTGTCCATTGGAAATACATTGCAATTTCAAGCGAGGTGGACCATACGGGAAACCATAATAACGTAACCACTACACCTCCCTATAGCAGCATGCCTGAGCCTCCCTTCTCAACTGACAGAAACCAACTGGTTATATAGACCCATAAGTTCTAGCCCAATTATCTCTGTAGACACCATTCTCTCTGCAGGGGTGCACCTCATTGACACCTAGGTACAGGTAAGTATTTCACATTGGACTTTCTTCCTTGGCTGTACATCACACAACAGTAAAGTCAACGTTTTAATATAAGGTCCGCTCTTTGCTTTCAAATACAGCATATGCTTGGAATCATAATTCCCCCTCTACTTCACCCATGCCAACACTGATGATGTCACCACACCACACACATAAGATACAGAACAAAGAAAACTTTACGAACACATTAACTTAGATTCTAAGTCTTAGAACATTCTGTAGCAAAAAGGGCAATAAAGGAGTAACTCAAATGGAAACGATACTTGTCTGTCTTTCTTATTCACACTGAAATGTGATGATGGCGATTGTAACACAACAAAATGCTAAACACAAACAGACCCAGGGTAATTATGTGTCGTGGACGGTGTTGCAGTGTGGCAATGAATGAAACAGGTAACTTACTAAACCAACATGTTAAAGTATACCAGTATATTGTGGACTAAATTATATATGCTAAGAGTTAACTTTAAGTTTATTTAGGATCCCCATTAGTTGTTACCTCAGTAACAACTACTCTCCCTGGGGTCATATGTGTTAGATGTAATGGCAGTTTGTTCCAGTTTGACATATCTCTATGCATTACAGTTTTCTTTAATGAATTAGTTTTGGGTAGTGGACGCGTGAATCTTTCCATAGCTGCATCTCTGGTATTATAAACATGTTGATCTTTAGTATGTATCATTTGTGTATAAACATATAGGCACTCTCAAGGTACAGATATTTCTACCAAAGAGGATGATGCTACAAGCCAGTCTGTCTTCCACTCTCCACCATGACAGCCTGGCATGCATCCCTTCCACACTGTCCCTCATTGAACAGTGAAGGGCCAGGCGGGCAGCTCTGTTCTGAGTCAGTTGGATCTTGTTAAGCTCTTGTTTTGAGGCACTAGACCAGACTGCTGGACAGTCAAGGTGGGATAAATCTATGGATTGTATTACTTGTACCATTGTCATTTCTGTTAAGAAATAGGCACACCTTCTAATGATTGAAATGCCTCTGCTCAAGAGTGAGAGTGTTCCAATGACAAAAATGGTGTGGTCTCACCCATTTTCCCAATCCTATAGGACTTTTATAGGATTCCAAGATAAATGATCCATTATGAATCCTATTCGACTTTCCATCATGTTTTGAAACCAATCCTATAGTGTTCTGATTGGACTTTTCTCCTAGGATTCCAGTAAAAATAAATATTCCTTTAAGAATCCTATTGGACTTTCTGTTATGTTTTAACATCACCCAGACAAGCTAATGGTTTATTGTTTATTGTTTAAAACCTGTTAAGCCTGTAGGTCCCCCAATTGGGGGACCCTGCTTTTCTTTATCATAAATCGATCAATAGAGACCGTATTAGATCCCCAATTATCATATCATGGGGTATCATTGGAAAGCCACACTCATTGGCTACAACCCTGTCCAAATATCTTTGAGATCGCCAAATGATTGACGGAGCTAGAGCCTCCGGAGGTCGGGGTGGTAATGTGTACTTTGGTGCAAGGCTCACATATCGGCATGTAACTCAAGAACCGCTGAACGGATTCTGTCACCTGAAAGGGCAATTGACAGGCAACAAATAGGGCTATAATTCGATCTATATATTGTATTAAAAGAAATACACACCGAGCCGCTAGAAGTCAGCAAAGTGGCACGTCGCGAATCGTCCTCATGAGGGCCCACATGTGGGCCCTTGGATGTTAAGAGGTAATGTTTTTATTTAAAAAATTATTTGCCAAGAGTAAAGACCATAACCCTATCAAAACAGCAGTCAAAGTGTATATTTTCATTTTTACCAATGTTTTGTAAGATTTACCGAAAATAAGAATTTATTGGAAATCTCTTTTATCGTAAAACCATGAGGAAATGACTAAATCCAGATTTAACCTTGCCATTGGAAAGAGGAGCCTTTTCCCTATCCATAGATGCATGATTTGGCCATAATAAGGTCAAGGTCAAGTTCAAGGTCAAATATGAATTTATAATTTAAATAGATTATCATTTATTACTGTATCTACAAATCCTTCTGTTTAATCATCTTCCCTTTATTCATTTGCTTAGATTTTTTGTACACTTGATCTCAATAAGGTGGTGAATGAGCTCAATGAGCAAGCTTGGTTTGCTCACAATTGTAACATAGTGTTATTCACCGGCACAGATGCAAAAAAATATCATCATTTATATTCTCCTTTTTTCATTACAATTTACTCAAGCCTAGTAACAGACACAATATTTCTGACACTGGGAATACATACCCCCAGGTCCCTAGATGTTCCTAGATACCAAGAACATGCAAATTTACCTTGTAGAAGTGGAGCAATCTTGACCATTTACTTAGGCATGTACCTTTAGGTGAAATTTCTGAAAATAGGGCTACAGCTTAACAGGTTAAAAGGATCCCCATTAGCTGCCACCTAAGTGGCGAGCTAGTCTTCCTGGGGTCCACACAGAAAGACAACACAAAACACAAAACATAACAATACATGAGATACATATGACAATCACAATTCACTTAACACGTTGAGTGCCGACGACGTGTATTGTCGTCTTATCATGCCCCCCGTTGACATGAATTGTCCTTTGATTTTTTTATTAGCGATCTGAATTCATATTTCATCAACCGAGTCTCCTGTTGGTACAGCAGACCCTCTAGGAGCTCAGATGGGAAAATACCGCCCCCTATCGTCTATCCCTGTGTAACTGCAGCCCATTCGATTATACTGCTGGATCCCTGTGGGGGGAGCCAACTGGCTCCATTATGCTGGCGAGCCGTCTGATGATGAGGGAAGTGATCGCGAGTTGGAAAGCAGCATGGAATATATATTTACAGCAGCCAATAATCAATCAATAAACGCGATCGATATTTGGAATGGCGATCAGGAATTGGAATAATCTTTTTGGAGAACATCTGAACTCCCCTCTCGGATTTAAATCCGCCCTAAAAACATGGCTCAGCAGCAACTCAAATTGGTCTTAAAGGGGAACTATTTTACTATTTCTTTCACTATTTGGGCACTTTTACACAATTTCATTGTTTTGTATTTCTAATCAAGTCCTCAAAAACAGCATTTTTCTACCTCAAGATCTCGAGCCGTTTTGAGGCTGGGCTCCAACCACTGTGTGCAGCTCATCATGTACCTGATGCCACACAGCCACATTATCATGCAGCGGTGTCTCTCTGACATCACAAATCATCACATTTTCAGATGACTCAGTTCAGTGAGGGTGAATATTGTGAGAGGAGAATGGGAAGAATGCGCCAATATGAGAATTAGAGACATAGATCATATTAATATAAGTTCACATAGCTAGGAAACAATGCTAAACACTCAAAAAGGCCATTTATAAGATAGTTCCCCTTTAATATGTTTTTTATCTCTTTTATCATAACTTTTATCATGAGTTGCTTTTAAGGGTTTGCGGATTTTCTTTTAACATTAGTTGACTGTATGAGTTGTCAGGTTAGGTGTGTTTATACTAATTGTTAGGATGTGTCCTGTCTAGTGTACATGTCCATTTGTGTTTTTGTGCCTTTTTATGTTCCATGTATGGACCACAATGGAAACAAGCCTTGGCTTTATTGTGTTTTATCCATTTTTGACCAGCGTGTTGACACTGTTATTGTTTTGTCTTCTAAAATGTTTTGTCCTACGATTGTGTCAAAATAAAGCATTCAATCAATCAATAATCTAAGGTAAGGAGTCTATGTTACCAGTTTTAGGATAATCAGAGCTGTATTCACTGAGATATCAGCATGTGCCGTGTGTGTATGTGTGTGTGTGTGTGTGTGTGTGTGTGTGTGTGTGTGTGTGTGTGTGTGTGTGTGTGATGTTGAGGAAATGAGAGAATCGATTTCTCAGCTCGCTTCTATAGCGTGCATAAGTACACATATACTATCGATAATCTAGCGTTTATTTGAAAACGATTCATAAATAGGCCGACAAAT
The DNA here is from genome assembly GCF_963971535.1 of Notolepis coatsorum. NCBI lineage: Eukaryota > Metazoa > Chordata > Actinopteri > Aulopiformes > Paralepididae > Notolepis > Notolepis coatsorum. Next base: position 43,236,757 of record NC_140166.1, on the reverse strand, counting down.
GACAACGTGTCTAGTGTATTCGAGAATATTCCAATAAATGCCGTTTATGGGGGAATCTTTCAATTTTCCGGAAATTTTCTAGAGAACGATAGCTTTTCGAAATGCTATAAAAAGGATATGAACCGATTAAAAAACAATCCGTTTTGACAATGTTGACTGCAAACAAGTCATTGATAAGCGACGGGCAGATTAGACACATAGCCATAATTTAAAACATAGATTATGCGTTTTTAGCGCTAACATTGAAGTGGATGATGGCATTCAAGGGGGTAAAAAGGAAAACAAGGCCGGCATTGATAGTGTTAATTAACAATGATAATCTAAAAACAGTAAAACATTGTAGACATCTTTATAAACATCAGAATATTTTCAGAAAAGGTTATTACATTCATGGGTAGACATGAATATTTTCAGAAAAGGTTATTACATTCATGAGTAAATATTTAATTATTACATTCCTACAGTAGGTATTTCCACTCCCAAACGTGAACAGTATTTGCTCACATATTTAAGTAGTGCATTCTTAGGTGGTCCTTGAAAGACACTTTGCTATTCAATTTACTTCAGTGGGCAGTTATTCCAATGATTGATGGCATGATAAACAACCGTCCTCTTTAAAGCATTTGATTTTGGACGTGGTAACATAATCTGTCCATCATCGGTTTGCTAATGGTTTGCTCACAATGGGGATGGAGAGAAGTAATCATGGAACACTTTTGTACTGGAATTAAATAAATCTAATAAGACTTTTGAAATTCTATGAAATTCTATTGGGAAAAACAAGAAATCCGAGAGGACCTTTTGACTAGGGCTATGAACAAAACAAAAACAAAACAATAAACAAGGACACACGGCATCATAGCAAAGTATACTAGTCTTCGATAACTGAATTACTGACTGAGTAAGTTATTGACGTTGCTGGTCATAGAGGTGCTTCACATCTAACAATACATAAATAAATAGAAAATACAATAAAGAAAAAAACGACATAATACAAAAAAGAGTATTGATTGCACCCTGGTTGGATCCCCCCCCCCCTCTTTTTCCACCCCCTGAAGCATGCCTGGAGTATGAAGTCATAAAAAGCTCTTTGTGTGCATGGAGGAATGATCTCTAATACATGTGTGGAGTGGAGGCTTTGCAGAGAGAGAGCGAGGGAGCGAGAGAGAGAGAGAGCTAGAGAGAGAGAGAGAGAGAGAGGGTGAGAGAGAGAGAGAGAGAGAGAGAGAGAGGGTGAGAGAGAGCTAGAGAGAGAGGGCAAGAAAGAGAGAGAGCTAGAGAGAGAGATAACTAGAAAGAGAGAGAGCTAGAGAGAAAGAGAGAGCTAGAGAGAGAGAGGGCGAGAGAGCGAGAGAGAGAGCTAGAGAGAGAGAGGGCAAGATAGAGAGAGCTAGAGAGAGAGAGAGAGAGATAGCTAGAGAGAGAGAGCTAGAGAGAGAGGGAGAGAGAGAGAGCTAGAGAGAGAGAGAGCTAGAGAGAGAGAGATAGCTAGAGAGAGATAGCTAGAGATAGAGGGAGAGAGAGAGCTAGAGAGAGAGGGAGAGAGCGAGAGAGAGAGAGAAAGAGAGAGAGCGTGTGAGAGAGCTAGAGAGAGAGCGCATGAGAGAGAGAGAGCTAGAGAGAGAGAGAGAGGGTGAGAAAGAGAGAGGGTGAGAGAGAGCTAGAGAGAGAGAGGGCGACAGAGAGAGCTAGAGAGAGAGATAGCTAGCTAGAGAGAGAGAGAGCTAGAGAGAAAGAGAGAGCTAGAGAGAGAGAGGGCGAGAGAGCGAGAGAGAGAGATATAGAGAGAGAGGGTGAGATAGAGAGAGCTAGAGAGAGAGAGAGCTAGAGAAAGAGATAATGATTGTAAAAATCTCAGGAAGAAATTAGGAACCTATCAAACCAAAAACACAGAGACCCAGACAACCAGAACACACGTCTCCAATACAGTGAAACACTGAAACATTACAAAAACACAGTCAGAAAAAAAGGGACCAACGTGTTAGAAACCAGCACAAGATATAGAGGAATCCATAAAAACAAACAACTTCTGGGAAAACTGGAACAAACTAAACAAAGTACACCACGAGGAGCTACCCATCCAAAATGGAGATGTATGGGTAAACCACTTCTCCAATCTCTTTAGCCCAATACAAAATAATGAACAGCAAAAACACATACAAGATGAACTACAAAGCCTGGAGTCAACCATAAAAGACTACCAGAACCCGCTAGACTCCCCTATTACACTACAAGAACTACAGGACAAAATAAAATCACTCAAAACCAAGAAGGCCTGCGGAGCGGATGGTATCCTAAATGAAATGATCATATTCACAGACTCCAAATTCCAATTGGCTATACTAAAACTCCTTAACATTGTCCTTAGCTCCGGGATCTTCCCCAATATCTGGAACCAAGGACTCATAACACCGCTCCACAAAAAGGGAGACAAATCTGACCCAAACAATTACCATGGGATCTGTGTCAACAGCAACCTTGGAAAAATCCTCTGTATGATCATTAACCACAGACTCATACATTTCCTCACAAACAACGATACCTTGAGCAAATCACAGATTGGCTTCCTACCAAATCACCGTACAACAGACCACATTCTCACCCTCAGCACCCTAATCAACAACCAAATAAATAAAAATAAAAACAAAGTATACTCCTGTTTCGTTGACTTCCAAAAAGCATTTGACTCAATTTGGCACAAGGGTCTGCTGTACAAACTGTTAGATAGTGGCATTGGAGGAAAAAACTACAACCTCATAAAGTCAATGTATACCAACAACACATGTGCTGTGAGGATTTAGGAAAAACACACAGACTTCTTCCCTCAACACTGCAGGGTTAGACAGGGGTGCAGTTTGAGTCCAACCCTCTTCAACATATACATAAATGAACTGGCAAAAACATTGGAACAAACTGCAGCACCTGGCATCCCCCTAGCAAACACAGAAGTCATATGCCTACTGTTTGCAGATGACCTGCTGCTGCTGTCCCCAACAAAAGAAGGGCTACAACAGCACCTTGACCTTCTGCACAAATTCTCTCAGACATGGGCACTGACAGTAAACCTAAACAAAACTAAAATTATGATATTTCAAAAAAGGCCCAGCCTACAACAACAAAAACACAAATTCCTCCTAGACACAATTTCCCTAGAAACCACAAAAAACTACACCTATCTCGGCCTAAACATCAGTGCTACAGGGAACTTCAACCAAGCTGTAAACGACCTGAGAGACAAAGCAAGAAGGGCTTTTTATGCCATAAAAAGGAACATCAAGTTAGACATTCCAATCAAAATCTGGCTCAAAATATTAGACTCCGTCATAGAACCGATTTCCCTATATGGTTGTGAAGTCTGGGGCCCACTTGCAAACCAAGACTTCACCAAATGGGACAAACACCCAATTGAGACTCTGCATGCAGAATTTTGCAAATCCATTCTCCGCACCCAACGGAAAACACCAAATAATGCATGCAGAGAAGAACTAGGAAGATACCCACTAATCATCAAAATTCAAAAAAGAGCACTCAAATTTCACAATCACCTTAAAGAAAGCGATCCAGACACACTCCACAACATAGCCCTCACCCACAGAGAGACCCTCGATAGATGCCCACTCAGCCAGATGGTTCTGGGACTCTGCTCACAAACACAAGCAGAGCCATCAGACAGAAACCACACTGGACTAAATCAAATTATAAGAAAACAAAAAGAAAACTATCTGACACATTGGAAAGAAACAACCCAAAACCAGAGCAAATTGAAATGCTATTTGGCCCTAAACAGAGAGTACACAGTGGCAGAATACCTGAGCACTGTGACTGACCCAATACTAAGAAGATCCTTGACTAGGTACAGACTCAGCGAGCACAGCCTAGCCATCGAGAAAGGCCGCCATAGGCAGACCTGCATGGCTCCCAAGCGAAGACAGACTAGTTCAAGTTCAAGTTCAAGTTCTTTAATAGTTGTCATACAGAAGTACAGAATACTTTCATACAAAATGCTTCTTACTGTTACGCTCCAGAGACTGTGCTAGACATGCACCCACTGCACGCAAGATGAGGTGGAAACCGAGCTCCACTTCTTAACAACCTGCCCACTATACCAAGACATCAGAGACATATACTTCCCACAAATTGCAAACACCCAAAGAGACTTTGAAAACATGGACAATAACTCAAAACTCCCATACCTACTGGGAGAAATACAAGAATGTGCAAACACAGCAGCCAGATTTGTGAGCTGCTGTGACAAGAAAAGGACATCCAATGGAATACAACCACCATAAAGACTGTACAAGAAATTCCTTATGTAATGTACTGATTTCTTTTGTTTTATCTGTTTGATTGTTTTGTTTTGTTTTGTTTGGCTTTGGCAATGTAAAACGTATGTTTCCCATGTCAATAAAGCCCATTTGAATTGAATTGAATTGAATTGAGAGAGAGAGAGAGAGAGAGAGAGAGAGAGAGAGAGAGAGAGAGAGAGAGGAGGGAGAGAGAGAGCTGAGAGAGAGAGAGAGAGAGAGAGAGAGAGAGAGAGAGAGAGAGAGAGAGAGAGAGAGAGAGAGAGAGCCAGAGAGAGAGGGAGAGAGAGAGAGCTAGAGAGAGAGGGAGAGGAGAGAGAGAGAGAGAGAGAGAGAGAGAGAGAGAGAGAGAGAGAGAGAGAGAGAGAGAGAGAGAGAGAGAGAGAGAGAGAGAGAGAAAGAAAGAGAGAGAGAGAGCGTGTGAGAGAGCTAGAGAGAGAGCGCGCAAGCGCGAGAGAGAGAGCTAGAGAGAGAGAGAGAGCTAGAGAGAGAGAGAGCTTAAGTAAATTCAACAAAGGTTTACTTCCTTCTCATGCTCCCCTTGGATTTCACTGGCGTACGTGTCAGATGATCTGTTGAACAGAAAAGGAAATCATAAAAGACAGAAGAAAGTAGAAACACTGTGAGTGATTTTCTAACAAACGTTACCTGCTGTGGCCTGCACTGTCAAGCCTTTTATTGAGGTATAGCGTTTCAGCTGCTGCCCCAGCATTGAATCTAGGCATAGTATAGCATTTCTTTGTAGCGTTTCTTGCTACTGTACTACGATAGGTTTGCCTTGACCTATCTCAAAACCCACCCTCTTTTCTTGGATCTGTTGCACAGTAGTGATTGGAGGATCAAGAAAAGAGGGTGGGGTTTATCAATTTCGGATGCCTCCCTGTTTCTTTTGTGGGAAAATGTAATATGTAAAATGAGGGCATAAAAGGAGTAAAAAAAAAAAGGGAAAAAGAAAGAAAATAACATCTACCGTCTACCATCCATTAACTCATTGACCGCTGGGAATTAGACGGGGCCCGTTCTAGCACTGCCACGCTTTAAAAGATAGGAGTGCCTCACCTTGTTTGTAGAGCTATAACTATATTCTATATTATAGCTATGGATACAATACTATGGCCCATTTGACACCACCTATCTATCGTTCAATATGTGAAAAAGAATAAATGTTTCCATCCATATGTTCCCGTGTTATACCGTGGTGAATATAAGTATCGTTATAGCGTGGTCTGGGGTAATTCCCAAAAGGCTGAGTAATAGGCTTATACGTCAATTCTACTATAAGCGTCGCCGTTTCTTGCCTGTACATGCTATTATTCCCAAATCAAATCTATATCATAGGTATTATGTTCCATCATGAATGCATGAAAGGGGGGGGGGGGTCGTTTCTGATTATTTGATTTCCAGTAACGGCATTCGTATTGAACACTAAAAATGCTCACCTGTGATCGGGAGTATTCCAAGACTAATATTCCAATTGTTTGATCGCCATCTGGTACATCCGATGTCCATTTGGTCCACGGCATAACCCGCCACAACATATGGAACCGGGAGAACCGCTCCATTTGCCCCACAAAGAAAAGTGAGCCCGGTGACATTAACCGTTGCACAGGCCAAGATACAAGGTTCAAAGGGTGCTCGATACCGCCGCCTAGCTGGATGCTGCCGGTTTTGCACTTTGGCGATCTCAGACTCATTCCCTATGATAACACGAGGTGAATAATGAATAAAAATATCGAACGATCAAATAACGTATATATACGTGGTTGGCGTTCAACAGATGTCGGCAAAACACGTATATAAACGTTGTTGGCGGGGATTGAGGTAACAACAAATCTTCACTATGTCCACTAATTGCACTATTTTACTCTGTCTATTCTATCCTACTCTTTTTATTATTGTCTATTTTTAAAACGGAATCAAACCATAAACAAGGTGGCCTGTTGGGATGTTAGATCCTAATGTGAAAAACTGTGATTTCTATATGTCTGCACTTTATATGCCAATTTTCCTTATTTTTTCTTTTGTGAAGCACTTTGAACTGCAGTTTCTGTATGAAAGGTGCTAGACAAATTAAGTTTTATTATTATTATTAAAGTGAGAATGTTCAATAAAGGTATTGTTTTTTCATCCCTGTTGACTTTTAGTCAAAACCGTCACCGCCATTGCCCCCCCCCCCCCCCCCCCCCCCCCCCACCATATGTATGTCACAAGCAGAGCCCCTAGCGGGAGGGCCACGGCGAGGAAGAGCGTCACAACAATGGGGACATTCAGGCCCCCTTGACAGGAAAGGATGAGAAAGTGTCCGCTGAAAAGTGCTTGACATGTGCCGTTAGCAGTTTTCCTCCCCCCCCCCCCCCCCCTCTGTCAGGGACCCCCTCAGCTGCCATCACAGGAGAGGTTATCTCTGCGACGCGCTAGTAAACAGTACGACCTCCTGACCCCTGGCGGACGGCCACCCTCAGGCACCAAACATTCCTCCCATGCTGCGCTACTATTACCCTCGCCTCGAGGGGGCGCTCACTGTGTTTCAGTGTGTGTGTGTGTGTGTGTGTGTGTGTGTGTGTGTGTGTGTGTGTGTGTGTGTGTGTGTGTGTGTGTGTGTGTGTGTGTGTGTGTGTGTGTGTGTGTGTGTGTGTGTGTGTGTGTGTCTGAGCGGTTGAAGGAGGACAAAGGTTTACCATGAAGATTTATGTGGGCATAGTGTAAAATGTATATTAAAGAGGGTGCGAGCACAAATCAAGTGGTTTCTTACCGGGTGCACCGTCGGTCAGGATCTTATACCGCAAAATAAATAGCCAGCGCTCGCAGAAATGCCCTTTAGGTGCTTTTATTGAGCGTGGGCAGCGATCCAACACGACACACTGTACGTGCTTCAGCCACCAGCCTTCCACGGTGTTATACTGGACAGGAGCGGACATGCCTCTTATATAGAGGACTGCAGGTCAGGCAACTTACATTCACGACCAGTAGTTAAAACAATTGCATGTTAAATTGGCAAATAAAATGTGCAGATATTCATTCAATCTTTATTTTGACTTAGAAATCGAGGGGCAACCTGCTGTGGCTTGCTTCCACCTCGTCACCTCCCGTGGAGACTAATCAGGTGCAATGTGAAACAGCTGCGCCCGTCCTGAGACAGAGACACCTGCTGTTAAAGTGTTAAAGTGTCTACCCACTGGGGACTTCTCATCATGACCTACTGAGTTAAAGTGTCTAGCCACTGGGGACTTCTCATCATGACCTACTGAGTTAAAGTGTCTAGCCACTGGGGACTTCTCATCGTGACCTACTGAGTTAAAGTGTCTAGTCACTGGGGACTTCTCATCATGACCTACTGAGTTAAAGTGTCTAGCCACTGGGACTTCTCATCATGACCTGCTGAGTTAAAGTGTCTAGTCACTGGGGACTTCTCATCGTGACCTACTGAGTTAAAGTGTCTAGCCACTGGGGACTTCTCATTGTGACCTACTGAGTTAAAGTGTCTACCCACTGGGGACTTCTCATCATGACCTACTGAGTTAAAGTGTCTAGCCACTGTGGACTTCTCATCATGACCTACTGAGTTAAAGTGTCTAGCCACTGGGGACTTCTCATCATGACCTACTGAGTTAAAGTGTCTAGCCACTGGGGACTTCTCATCATGACCTACTGAGTTAAAGTGTCTACCCACTGGGGACTTCTCATCGTGACCTACTGAGTTAAAGTGTCTAGCCACTGGGCACTTCTCATCATGACCTACTGAGTTAAAGTGTCTACCCACTGGGGACTTCTCATCATGACCTACTGAGTTAAAGTGTCTAGCCACTGGGGACTTCTCATCATGACCTACTGAGTTAAAGTGTCTAGCCACTGGGGACTTCTCATCATGACCTACTGAGTTAAAGTGTCTAGCCACTGGGGACTTCTCATCATGACCTACTGAGTTAAAGTGTCTAGCCACTGGGGACTTCTCATCATGACCTACTGAGTTAAAGTGTCTACCCACTGGGGACTTCTCATCGTGACCTACTGAGTTAAAGTGTCTAGCCACTGGGGACTTCTCATCATGACCTACTGAGTTAAAGTGTCTAGCCACTGGGGCACTTCTCATCATGACCTACTGAGTTAAGGTGTCTAGCCACTGGGGACTTCTCATCATGACCTACGGAGTTAAAGTGTCTAGCCACTGGGGACTTCTCATCGTGACCTACTGAGTTAAAGTGTCTAGCCACTGGGGACTTCTCATCGTGACCTACTGAGTTAAAGTGTCTAGCCACTGGGGACTTCTCATCATGACCTGCTGAGTTAAAGTGTCTAGCCACTGGGGACATCTCACCGTGACCTACTGAGTTAAAGTGTCTAGCCACTGGGGACTTCTCATCATGACCTACTGAGTTAAAGTGTCTAGCCACTGGGGACATCTCACCGTGACCTACTGAGTTAAAGTGTCTAGCCACTGGGGACTTCTCATTGTGACCTACTGAGTTAAAGTGTCTAGCCACTGGGGACTTCTCATCATGACCTACTGAGTTAAAGTGTCTAGCCACTGGGGACTTCTCATCATGACCTACTGAGTTAAAGTGTCTAGCCACTGGGGACTTCTCATCATGACCTACTGAGTTAAAGTGTCTAGCCACTGTGGACTTCTCATCATGACCTACTGAGTTAAAGTGTCTAGCCACTGGGGACTTCTCATCATGACCTACTGAGTTAAAGTGTCTAGCCACTGGGGACTTCTCATCATGACCTACTGAGTTAAAGTGTCTAGCCACTGGGGACTTCTCATCATGACCTACCGAGTTAAAGTGTCTAGCCACTGGGGACTTCTCATCATGACCTACTGAGTTAAAGTGTCTAGCCACTGGGGACTTCTCATCATGACCTGCTGAGTTAAAGTGTCTAGTCACTGGGGACTTCTCATCATGACCTACTGAGTTAAAGTGTCTAGCCACTGGGGACTTCTCATCATGACCTACTGAGTTAAAGTGTCTAGCCACTGGGGACTTCTCATCATGACCTACTGAGTTAAAGTGTCTACCCACTGGGGACTTCTCATCACGACCTACTGAGTTAAAGTGTCTAGCCACTGGGGACTTCTCATCATGACCCACTGAGTTAAAGTGTCTAGCCACTGGGGACTTCTCATCATGACCCACTGAGTTAAAGTGTCTAGCCACTGGGGACTTCTCATCATGACCTACTGAGTTAAAGTGTCTAGCCACTGGGGACTTCTCATCATGACCTACTGAGTTAAAGTGTCTACCCACTGGGGACTTCTCATCATGACCTACTGAGTTAAAGTGTCTAGCCACTGGGGACTTCTCATCATGACCCACTGAGTTAAAGTGTCTAGCCACTGGGGACTTCTCATCATGACCTACTGAGTTAAAGTGTCTACCCACTGGGGACTTCTCATCATGACCCACTGAGTTAAAGTGTCTAGCCACTGGTGACTTCTCATCACGACCTACGGAGTTAAAGTGTCTAGCCACTGGGGACTTCTCATCATGACCTACTGAGTTAAAGTGTCTAGCCACTGGGGACTTCTCATCATGACCTGCTGAGTTAAAGTGTCTAGCCACTGGGGACTTCTCATCATGACCTGCTGAGTTAAAGTGTCTAGCCACTGGGGACTTCTCATCATGACCTACTGAGTTAAAGTGTCTAGCCACTGGGGACTTCTCATCATGACCTACTGAGTTAAAGTGTCTAGCCACTGGGGACTTCTCATCGTGACCTACGGAGTTAAAGTGTCTAGCCACTGGGGACTTCTCATCGTGACCTACTGAGTTAAAGTGTCTAGCCACTGGGGACTTCTCATCATGACCTACTGAGTTAAAGTGTCTAGCCACTGGGGACTTCTCATCATGACCTACGGAGTTAAAGTGTCTAGCCACTGGGGACTTCTCATCATGACCTATGGAGTTAAAGTGTCTAGTCACTGGGGACTTCTCATCATGACCTACGGAGTTAAAGTGTCTAGCCACTGGGGACTTCTCATCATGACCTACTGAGTTAAAGTGTCTAGCCACTGGGGACTTCTCATCATGACCTACTGAGTTAAAGTGTCTACCCACTGGGGACTTCTCATCGTGACCTACTGAGTTAAAGTGTCTAGCCACTGGGCACTTCTCATCATGACCTACTGAGTTAAAGTGTCTACCCACTGGGGACTTCTCATCATGACCTACTGAGTTAAAGTGTCTAGCCACTGGGGACTTCTCATCATGACCTACTGAGTTAAAGTGTCTAGCCACTGGGGACTTCTCATCATGACCTACTGAGTTAAAGTGTCTAGCCACTGGGGACTTCTCATCATGACCTACTGAGTTAAAGTGTCTAGCCACTGGGGACTTCTCATCATGACCTACTGAGTTAAAGTGTCTACCCACTGGGGACTTCTCATCGTGACCTACTGAGTTAAAGTGTCTAGCCACTGGGGACTTCTCATCATGACCTACTGAGTTAAAGTGTCTAGCCACTGGGCACTTCTCATCATGACCTACTGAGTTAAAGTGTCTACCCACTGGGGACTTCTCATCATGACCTACTGAGTTAAAGTGTCTAGCCACTGGGGACTTCTCATCATGACCTACTGAGTTAAAGTGTCTAGCCACTGGGGACTTCTCATCATGACCTACTGAGTTAAAGTGTCTAGTCACTGGGGACTTCTCATCATGGTTTCTAATATTACTTTTATGTTCAGACATCCAGATTTTCAGCACTCTTTTCGTTTTACACACGTAAAATAACCCACATGGGCATTTTAATAGATAGATTACATTCTCTTGCCTCCGTGTGGATGTACAATATAATTTCCTCTAATCATAGCATTACAATGGATACAACATTAGAACGTTAGAACATGGGAAATGACCTGTCTGCAGATTGGATAAGGAGGAGTTGTGGGCGTACATAACGGCTTTTACTAAAGTATCTCTTAAGTTTCTAGCACATTTATGTACAAAGATAGAAGGATTCTTAAAAATGTGACCTACACCCAGATCACTGGAAAAAGTTTGCCAATGTTTCTTCACAGACCTTTTAATCTCACATAGGTCAGAATGTAGTGGCCAATACAATATTGGCCTCAACAGAGGAGGTTTAGGGGCCAGTAAGCCTGTTTCCACATTTCTCATGTGTCATTGAGAACTCATCATAACCATTTAGCACTGAAACGTTTACATATGTCTGAGGCAGGGCTGGACTGGGGAAATCATTCAGGCCAGAAAATTATAGTGCGAAATATAGCCCCAGTCAGGCCCCCTTTTAAGCGGGGGGTCTGGGGGTCCCCCACCAGGAAGATTTTTGTTACAAAGACTTAATTTCCTGCATTCTGGTGCAGGAATTTTTGAATTTGTACCCTTTAAATGCCAGTGTTTGTGATGGCATCACAAATTATTGTTAAAAAAACACAAACAAATTTTTTCCCTTCAATATATCAAATGCAAAGGGGATTTTTCTGGGGGGGGGGGGGGGTGGGGTTATTACAGGCTAGCATATGTCAATGATTAGCAACAACACTGATTTTTTGGTCCCCACTCCCTTTGTGTGTGTGTGTGTGTGTGTGTTTGTGTGGATGTGTGTGTGTGTGTGTGTGTGTGTGTGTGTGTGTGTGTGTGTGTGTGTGTGTGTGTGTGTGTGTGTGTGTGTGTGTGAGTGAGTGAGTGAGTGAGTGAGTGAGTGAGTGAGTGAGTGAGTGAGTGAGTGAGTGAGTGAGTGAGTGAGTGAGTGAGTGAGTGAGTGAGTGAGTGAGTGAGTGCGTGCGTGCGTGCGTGAGTGAGTGAGTGAGTGAGTGAGTGAGTGAGTGAGTGAGTGAGTGAGTGAGTGAGTGAGTGAGTGAGTGAGTGAGAGAGAGAGAGAGAGAGAGAGAGAGAGAGAGAGAGAGAGAGAGAGAGAGAGAGAGAGAGAGAGAGAGAGAGAGAGAGAGAGAGAGAGAGAGAGATAGTTCTCTGCTTCTAAGTTCAGTGGCCTGACTGCGGACAAAAAAAGGTTATAATTATAATTAAAAAAAAATTATTTACAATTTTTTTTATCTGTGCAGGCCAGGCCACCGGGAAAACTCACGGTGCTCCGATGGCCAGTCCAGGCCTGGTCTGAGGCCTGTTTCTCAAAAGTGTAATCAATATTACAAATTCTCTTAACTCTCAGTAATTGACTATAGGGTAATCCCCTCATGTAACATGTATATTCACATTC
>NC_140166.1:43216147-43224075 GCF_963971535.1 Notolepis coatsorum | reverse complement strand
CCCCTTGACAGGAAAGGATGAGAAAGTGTCCGCTGAAAAGTGCTTGACATGTGCCGTTAGCAGTTTTTCCTCCCCCCCCCCCCTCTGTCAGGGACCCCCTCAGCTGCCATCACAGGAGAGGTTATCTCTGCGACGCGCTAGTAAACAGTACGACCTCCTGACCCCTGGCGGACGGCCACCCTCAGGCACCAAACATTCCTCCCATGCTGCGCTACTATTACCCTCGCCTCGAGGGGGCGCTCACTGTGTTTCAGTGTGTGTGTGTGTGTGTGTGTGTGTGTGCCGCGCTGCGCGCGCTGCGCGCGTGTGTGTGTGTGTGTGTGTGTGCGCGTGTGTGTAATGTGTGTGTTTTTCATGAATATGTGTGTGTGTGTGTGTGTGAGTGTACAGTACTGTATGTGTGTGTATGAGTGTACATTACTGTGTGTGTGTATGAGTGTATAGTACTGTATGTGTGTATGAGTGTACAGTACTGTATGTGTGTGTGTGTGTGTATGGGTGTACAGTACTGTATATGTGTGTGTGTGTGTGTGTGTGTGTGTGTGTGTGTGTGTGTGTGTGTGTGTGTGTGTGTGTGTGTGTGTGTGTGTGTGTGTGTGTGTGTGTGTGTGTGTGTGTGTGTGTGTGTGTGTGTGTGTGTCTGAGCGGTTGAAGGAGGACAAAGGTTTACCATGAAGATTTATGTGGGCATAGTGTAAAATGTATATTAAAGAGGGTGCGAGCACAAATCAAGTGGTTTCTTACCGGGTGCACCGTCGGTCAGGATCTATATACCGCAAAATAAATAGCCAGCGCTCGCAGAAATGCCCTTTAGGTGCTTTTATTGAGCAGTGGGCAGCGATCCAACACGACACACTGTACGTGCTTCAGCCACCAGCCTTCCACGGTGTTATACTGGACAGGAGCGGACATGCCTCTTATATAGAGGACTGCAGGTCAGGCAACTTAACCCATTCACAACCAGTAGTTAAAACAATTGCATGTTAAATTGGCAAATAAAATGTGCAGATATTCATTCAATCTTTATTTTGACTTAGAAATCGAGGGGCAACCTGCTGTGGCTTGCTTCCACCTCGTCACCTCCCGTGGAGACTAATCAGGTGCAATGTGAAACAGCTGCGCCCATCCTGAGACAGAGACACCTGCTGTTAAAGTGTTTAAAGTGTCTACCCACTGGGGACTTCTCATCATGACCTACTGAGTTAAAGTGTCTAGCCACTGGGGACTTCTCATCATGACCTACAGAGTTAAAGTGTCTAGCCACTGGGGACTTCTCATTGTGACCTACTGAGTTAAAGTGTCTAGCCACTGGGGACTTCTCATTGTGACCTACTGAGTTAAAGTGTCTACCCACTGGGGACTTCTCATCATGACCTACTGAGTTAAAGTGTCTAGCCACTGGGGACTTCTCATTGTGACCTACTGAGTTAAAGTGTCTACCCACTGGGGACTTCTCATCATGACCTACTGAGTTAAAGTGTCTAGCCACTGTGGACTTCTCATCATGACCTACTGAGTTAAAGTGTCTAGCCACTGGGGACTTCTCATCATGACCTACTGAGTTAAAGTGTCTAGCCACTGGGGACTTCTCATCATGACCTGCTGAGTTAAAGTGTCTAGTCACTGGGGACTTCTCATCATGACCTACTGAGTTAAAGTGTCTAGCCACTGGGGACTTCTCATCATGACCCACTGAGTTAAAGTGTCTAGCCACTGGGGACTTCTCATCATGACCTACTGAGTTAAAGTGTCTAGTCACTGGGGACTTCTCATCATGACCTACTGAGTTAAAGTGTCTAGCCACTGGGGACTTCTCATCATGACCTACTGAGTTAAAGTGTCTAGCCACTGGGGACTTCTCATCATGACCTGCTGAGTTAAAGTGTCTAGTCCACTGGGGACTTCTCATCATGACCTACTGAGTTAAAGTGTCTAGCCACTGGGGACTTCTCATCATGACCCACTGAGTTAAAGTGTCTAGCCACTGGGGACTTCTCATCATGACCTACTGAGTTAAAGTGTCTAGCCACTGGGGACTTCTCATCATGACCTACTGAGTTAAAGTGTCTAGCCACTGGGGACTTCTCATCATGACCTGCTGAGTTAAAGTGTCTAGTCACTGGGGACTTCTCATCATGACCTACTGAGTTAAAGTGTCTAGCCACTGGGGACTTCTCATCATGACCCACTGAGTTAAAGTGTCTAGCCACTGGGGACTTCTCATCATGACCTACTGAGTTAAAGTGTCTACCCACTGGGGACTTCTCATCATGACCCACTGAGTTAAAGTGTCTAGCCACTGGTGACTTCTCATCACGACCTACGGAGTTAAAGTGTCTAGCCACTGGGGACTTCTCATCATGACCTACTGAGTTAAAGTGTCTAGCCACTGGGGACTTCTCATCATGACCTGCTGAGTTAAAGTGTCTAGCCACTGGGGACTTCTCATCATGACCTGCTGAGTTAAAGTGTCTAGCCACTGGGGACTTCTCACCGTGACCTACGGAGTTAAAGTGTCTAGCCACTGGGGACTTCTCATCATGACCTACTGAGTTAAAGTGTCTACCCACTGGGGACTTCTCATCATGACCTACTGAGTTAAAGTGTCTAGCCACTGGGGACTTCTCATCGTGACCTACGGAGTTAAAGTGTCTAGCCACTGGGGACTTCTCATTGTGACCTACTGAGTTAAAGTGTCTAGCCACTGGGGACTTCTCATCATGACCTACTGAGTTAAAGTGTCTAGCCACTGGGGACTTCTCATCATGACCTACGGAGTTAAAGTGTCTAGCCACTGGGGACTTCTCATCATGACCTATGGAGTTAAAGTGTCTAGTCACTGGGGACTTCTCATCATGACCTACGGAGTTAAAGTGTCTAGCCACTGGGGACTTCTCATCATGACCTACTGAGTTAAAGTGTCTAGCCACTGGGGACTTCTCATCATGACCTACTGAGTTAAAGTGTCTACCCACTGGGGACTTCTCATCGTGATCTACTGAGTTAAAGTGTCTAGCCACTGGGCACTTCTCATCATGACCTACTGAGTTAAAGTGTCTACCCACTGGGGACTTCTCATCATGACCTACTGAGTTAAAGTGTCTAGCCACTGGGGACTTCTCATCATGACCTACTGAGTTAAAGTGTCTAGCCACTGGGGACTTCTCATCATGACCTACTGAGTTAAAGTGTCTAGCCACTGGGGACTTCTCATCATGACCTACTGAGTTAAAGTGTCTAGCCACTGGGGACTTCTCATCATGACCTACTGAGTTAAAGTGTCTACCCACTGGGGACTTCTCATCGTGACCTACTGAGTTAAAGTGTCTAGCCACTAGGGACTTCTCATCATGACCTACTGAGTTAAAGTGTCTAGCCACTGGGCACTTCTCATCATGACCTACTGAGTTAAAGTGTCTACCCACTGGGGACTTCTCATCATGACCTACTGAGTTAAAGTGTCTAGCCACTGGGGACTTCTCATCATGACCTACTGAGTTAAAGTGTCTAGCCACTGGGGACTTCTCATCATGACCTACTGAGTTAAAGTGTCTAGTCACTGGGGACTTCTCATCATGGTTTCTAATATTACTTTTATGTTCAGACATCCAGATTTTCAGCACTCTTTTCGTTTTACACACGTAAAATAACCCACATGGGCATTTTAATAGATAGATTACATTCTCTTGCCTCCGTGTGGATGTACAATATAATTTCCTCTAATCATAGCATTACAATGGATACAACATTAGAACGTTAGAACATGGGAAATGACCTGTCTGCAGATTGGATAAGGAGGAGTTGTGGGCGTACATAACGGCTTTTACTAAAGTATCTCTTAAGTTTCTAGCACATTTATGTACAAAGATAGAAGGATTCTTAAAAATGTGACCTACACCCAGATCACTGGAAAAAGTTTGCCAATGTTTCTTCACAGACCTTTTAATCTCACATAGGTCAGAATGTAGTGGCCAATACAATATTGGCCTCAACAGAGGAGGTTTAGGGGCCAGTAAGCCTGTTTCCACATTTCTCATGTGTCATTGAGAACTCATCATAACCATTTAGCACTGAAACGTTTACATATGTCTGAGGCAGGGCTGGACTGGGGAAATCATTCAGGCCAGAAAATTATAGTGCGAAATATAGCCCCAGTCAGGCCCCCTTTTAAGCGGGGGGTCTGGGGGTCCCCCACCAGGAAGATTTTTGTTACAAAGACTTAATTTCCTGCATTCTGGTGCAGGAATTTTTGAATTTGTACCCTTTAAATGCCAGTGTTTGTGATGGCATCACAAATTATTGTTAAAAAAACACAAACAAATTTTTTCCCTTCAATATATCAAATGCAAAGGGGATTTTTCTGGGGGGGGGGGGGGGGGTTATTACAGGCTAGCATATGTCAATGATTAGCAACAACACTGATTTTTTGGTCCCCACTCCCTTTGTGTGTGTGTGTGTGTGTGTGTGTTTGTGTGGATGTGTGTGTGTGTGGTGTGGATGTGTGTGTGTGTGTGTGTGTGTGTGTGTGTGTGTGTGTGTGTTGTGTGTGTGTGTGTGTGTGTGTTGTGTGTGTGTGTGTGTGTGTGTGTGGTGTGATAGTGAGTGAGTGAGTGAGTGAGTGAGTGAGTGAGTGAGTGAGTGAGTGAGTGAGTGAGTGAGTGAGTGAGTGAGTGAGTGAGTGCGTGCGTGCGTGCGTGCGTGAGTGAGTGAGTGAGTGAGTGAGTGAGTGAGTGATGTGAGTGAGTGAGTGAGTGAGTGAGTGAGAGAGAGAGAGAGAGAGAGAGAGAGAGAGAGAGAGAGAGAGAGAGAGAGAGAGAGAGAGAGAGAGAGAGATAGTTCTCTGCTTCTAAGTTCAGTGGCCTGACTGCGGACAAAAAAAGGTTATAATTATAATTAAAAAAAATTATTTACAATTTTTTTTATCTGTGCAGGCCAGGCCACCGGGAAAACTCACGGTGCTCCCGATGGCCAGTCCAGGCCTGGTCTGAGGCCTGTTTCTCAAAAGTGTAATCAATATTACAAATTCTCTTAACTCTCAGTAATTGACTATAGGGTAATCCCCTCATGTAACATGTACATGTATATTCACATTCAATACGCTGGATTCAAGGTCCTGTGGATTCTCAGTGTGTAATAAAGTCTTCTCTTTTGCACGTTTAGCTCCTTCGGTTTTTCCACTATCACACAAGTCAAACAAACGCAATGATCCTTAATTATCTTCATCCCATCCAAAATATCAGGCAGAGCGAGGATCTAATTTCCCTACACGGCATGACCTTGAAAATAATGCTCCAAATTAGTGGAGTGAACTCATTTTGATCAATAGGAAATTGGCTTGATATCCCTGTGGCCAATTCATTATTCTCTTGACAAATATCACACATCAGAAGAAGAATCATACCCCGCTCCTTGGAGATCTGGGTCGATCGCGGATCAGAATTCTGTAGCCTTAAAGAGGTCAAAAGGCTAATTCACAGTTGAGCCGCTTTGCCGAGTGCAGCAAAATAAAATACACTAGACTAATTACTCTGCTGCAGTGGTATGTGCTCATGAAAAATGGAACAAACCTTGAGACACGGCAGTAGCCCACAGGTTAGAAACTCTCGAACCAAAATGGGGACAAAAGCGCAAATCCGCAATAGCTTTGACCGTGTGTGCGCATGCATCCACACATGCATGCATTCACACACACACACACACACACACACACAACACACACACACACACACACACACACACACACACAACCCACCCACACCCACACACACACACACACACACACACACACACACACACACACACACACACACACACACACACACACACACACACACACAGACACACACACAGACAGACACACACACACACACACACACACACACACACACACACACACACACACACACACACACACACACACACACACACACACACACACACACACACACACACACAAACACACACACACACACACACACACAATTGACCTCCATGCCTCCTCCTAGGGTGAAAACTGTGACCACTAGAGGGTGGTGGTGACACCTTTGTGGACTGACCAATCGACCAACTGACCAAGCGATAGAGTCTGCTGGTCTGGGTTATAGGTGAACGAGCTTTGCTCCTCTTCATCCCTCAACAGCCACAGCAGAGGTGCCTTTGAGCAGGGCACTGAACCGCCAGCTGCTCCTTCCTGTGGTGCTGCTCAGTGGCTAACAGTAGGAGCCTGCTGTTACTGGGGAGGCTTCCTGGTGTGAAAATGTGGAATAGTGTCAGCGTGAAGCAGGGCGTTGCTGAACAAGCAGGAAACCGCGCAGACCCACGACTGCACGACCGTGTGTGAATGCGTCTGACAAAGCGTCCCCCCGCCAGATCATCCGTGACCGAGTGCAATTCCTCCGTGACGGAGTGAGCGAGTGACCATATAATGTGCCGTGCATATATCCTCTGCAGCAGTCTCTCTCCGCGCGGTGTGGGACAAAGAGCAATGTTTGCTGAGTCAATGGTCCGTGGATAATCAAAGGCAACGAGAGAAAGTCATTCTATCGTTTTCAGTCAGAGGTTGCAATTGCTCTGTCTGTGTTTTTTTTTTTTTTTTATACCACTAAACGAAAGGTTATAACTATAACGTAGTGATATGAGTACTGGCTGAGTGTCTCGCTCTTCGCCATATTGAGATATATCTTTATCTCCAGTACCTACTGTACTTCATTAACGAAGACAATGCACCCATGCACTTGACCAGGCCCCGCCCCAGTGTCCCCTATAAGGCACCGGACATGGTCATACTCGCCCCTTCCTCGGGAAAAAGTTTCCATCATAGAAAACCCAACCAAGGGACCTCAGGGCGCGCTAAGAGCGAGCCGCTCAGCCAGTACTCATATAACTAGGTTATAGTTATAACCTTTCATTATATAGCCTACTGGCATCGCGTCTCGCTCTTCGCCATGTTGAGATATGGGGCAGAGCAGAAGCGAGGCCCGACAAATGTACCCCCTGAGGACCCGCAAGCCCTACCACCCGGGGGGAGGGGAGTTGCGTCCACCCGCCCTTCCTAGAGAAGAGGGTTGCGGCAGTCAACTCCACCAAAGTGCGAAAAAAGAGGGAACCAGAGACCCCTAAAAACGCACAGCACAGGTGGGACCACGTGTGACACATCACCCCGTGGCAGTGGCACACACCCACACACCCCTGCTAACCCACCGAAGGGCAGGACGCAGGGGATGTCCCAGACCTCAGAACCGCCTGGGAGACAGAACCCCCAGTCATGTCCATGAGGGAAAACCTAACGAAGGGACCCGGGGAGGACCAGGAGGCCGCAGTACAGATGTCCTCCACCGAGGCCCCCCCTAACACGAGTGGAGTGCGCCCTGACACCCCCAGGGGGGGCCAGCCCAGCCAACGTGTAGCAAAGGGCAACGCCCTTGCACAACCAATGTGACAGGCGCTGCTTGGACAGTGCCTTACCAGCGCGAGAGCCACCGTAACAAACAAAGAGCTGATCGGTAGCCCTGAGGTCCCGAGTCCGACTGAGGTAAACCCCCAAAGCCCGGACGGGACACGACAGGTGAAGGCTCGCCTCTAACTCACCAGCGTGAGGAGGCGGATGAAACGCCTGAATCACAATATCCCTGGAGCGAAAAGAGCTCCGGATATTTTTTGGCACGAAGACTGGATTAGGCCTCAGAGTCGCACCGCTATTGACACGAATAGACAAGCACTCAGGCCGCACCGAGAGAGCACACAGCTCACCCACGCGCTTAGCGGAGGTGATGGCCAGCAGGAATGCAGTCTTGAAGACAGCTGTTCCAAAGACGCCTGCTCAAGAGGCTCAAACGGGGCCTCAGACAACCAGCCGAGGACCAGTTGGAGGTCCCAACTCGGAGACAGAGAACGTTCCACCGGCTTAAGACGCCGAGTGCCAAGCAGGA
>NC_140166.1:43171147-43213647 GCF_963971535.1 Notolepis coatsorum | reverse complement strand
GTGATGTGTGTAAGTGAGGTGTGTGTCAAGAGTTACTCAAAGGTATTTACTACTAGTGCCTGTTGTCTTTAACTGTAGTGTCTGTCTGCTGTCTTCATAACCACACTGTGTCTGTATTTCTTTATTACAATTTTGTATCTCTCCCGTCCTCCCCAATTTTTTAATTCACCAGCCACTACTGACACACACATTGGGGGATGTTTTATAAATATAATATAATCATTTGTGCTTCACCTAAAAATTTGGTCAGCAGCCTCCACTGCTCTACTTCCAGTCTACAACAAAACTCAGGCTGGTGAGGAATTCCACCACCTGCCTGGTATGAGACCTGGCGATCTACCCTGACCGGCTAAGGACCAGAACGTCGTCCAGGGCAGAATACACTTCGTAACCCCCGACGACGCAGAGGCCCCAGTGCGGTCTCTACGCACTTGGTGAAGATGCGGGGAGCCAGAGAATAGCCGAACGGCAGCCTCTGGTACTCATACGCTAACCCTGCAAAGGAAGCGTAGGTAAGCCCTAGGATGGAAGATCGGGATGAGAATACGCATCCTACAGGTCTATGGAGGAGAAGCAGGCCCCCACCTGACAGCGTTCAACAGGTGGAAGACGGTCAAAATGCTGAACCTTCCATGGGACAGGTCCAGCATGGGTCTGACACCCCCCCCCTCCTGATTTCTCGGGCACCAGAGAATACCGGGAGGAAACGCCATGCATCGCGTCCTCCTTTGGGACCACGACGATGGCTTGCTTCGCCCACAGAGATTGGATCTCATTGGCCAGAGCTGTCACTGCTGGTGACCCTGACAATAGGGTCTGTACCAAACCTGAAAACGGGTGGGGTTGTGTAAACACAAGTCCCCGCCTCAGCGTTCTCTCCATCCACCTCGACATATGGAGCCATATGTGATGATAATCCCAAGCGCACCCGCCGCCACTTGGCGCAGGTCCGCCAGAAACCGTAGATAGGCGGCCCGGTCCCACCCGCTGTGCGTTGCCAACCCTGGACTCGCCAACCGTGCGAGCAGGGCATCTCGTGGAGCTGGGATACCGCACCCCAACACTACCAACGAGGCAATCGCACCCAAGGAGAGAGAGATGGCGCTGCTCCGACCGGCTGCCTCTCTGTTCGCTCCGTCGAGACTGTGTTTACTTTTGTTAATATTTATAGTTTTTAGAGTTTTGTTCGTACCAACTGTTGGTGCATTTAATGTATATGACCGTCAGTCACTCATAGACATTGGATTACGGGAAACTTATCAACTGGATTACTCACTGGATCAGCTTTCCGAACCGCATCAATGGCCTGAAGAAATTCTCCGGAGATCAGGACCAGATCCTTTGTTCCTAGACCCCAGGAACAGAGGAACCAGACGGCGAGGGAAGAGGGCTGGGATCCGTAACAGGCTGAGATCCAGACGCCACCGTACACCACTGCCCAGTATATTGCTAGCC
Organism: Notolepis coatsorum; assembly: GCF_963971535.1. NCBI lineage: Eukaryota > Metazoa > Chordata > Actinopteri > Aulopiformes > Paralepididae > Notolepis > Notolepis coatsorum. The sequence goes on along the minus strand of NC_140166.1, from coordinate 43,212,192 downwards.
AATGTACAATCAATTGACAATAAACTGGATGACATCCGAGCAAGGATTCAATATCAAAGAGACGTTAGGGACTGCAACGTCCTCTGCTTCACCGAGACGTGGTTGACGCCGGACGTCCCAGACCACGCAATTCAACCGGCTGATCACTTCTTTATCCATCGCAAGGATCGGACATCATCAGAGTCCGGTAAACAACGTGGAGGAGGTATTGCCTTCATGTTTAACAAAAATTGGAGCGACCCAACTAACGTGAAGGAATTATCCAACCACTGCTCCCCAGAACTGGAATATATAACCATCAAGTGTCGTCCTTTCTTCCTCCCGAGGGAGTTAACGGCGATCGTCCTGGTCGGAGTGTATATTCCACCGCAAGCCAGCAACAAGGTTGCGCTCTCCAGACTACACGACGAGGTAAATAGAATCCAAGTGGCGAATGTTAACGCCGCCATTTTAGTTCTGGGAGATTTCAATAGCGCCAATCTGAGAAAGGTATTGCCTGACTTCTATCAGCATGTGACTTGCAACACCAGAGGCGGTAACATCCTAGATCACTGTTACACGCAATTTAAAGGTGGCTACAAGGCTCATTCTGATAGTGGCTTTGGTAAGTCAGATCACGCATCCATTTTTCTTTCACCAAAGTACAGACAGAGAATTAAAAGTACTCCCGTAGTCTCGCGAGAGGTGCAGAAATGGGATGTGACGTCAGAGGAGACGATCCGGTCAGTGTTTCACCACACAGACTGGATTGTGTTCCGCGACACAGATAACATTAATGCCTACACGGAGACAGTGCTGGACTATGTTTGTACTAGGGTGAAAGAAACAATCCCCACTACCAAAATGAAAGTTTACCCAAATCAAAAACCCTGGGTAGACAAATCCGTCCGTGAAGCTCTGAGAGAGCGCACCAAAGCATACAACGACGGCCTAGAGGCAGGCAACATGAATGACCACAAGGTGGCGCGATACAACGTAAGGAGGACAGTGTCAGAGGCCAAACGACGCTACAGGGATAAAATTGAACTCCAGTTTGAACAAGCTGACTCTAGAGCTATGTGGCAGGGGCTCAAAACGATGACAGACTACAAAGGCGCCTCCCTCAAACTGAACAGTGACATCTCCTTAGCAAATGACCTCAATACCTTCTATGCGAGGTTTGATGCTGGTAATAACAACACCAGCTCACAAGCCTCGGCAATGGGGGGGGGGGGGTCGGCTGCTGATGGAGGCGCAGTGTTCAGGGTAACAGAGCATGAGGTGAGGCGGACCTTTAAAAAAGTGAATATCAGGAAGGCAGCAGGTCCAGACGGCATCCCCGGCCGCGTCCTAAAAGTCTGTGCCGACCAACTGGCCCCAGTATTCACTGACATATTTAACCTGTCCTTAGAACAGGCTGTCATCCCCACCTGCCTGAAGAAGTCCACTATTATCCCTGTACCCAAAAAATCCAAGCCTGCTTGCCTCAACGACTACCGCCCTGTAGCTCTCACCTCCATAGCCATGAAGTGCTTCTAGAAGCTAGTAAAGGGCTACATCTGCTCCTCCCTCCCCATCAACATGGACCCCCTGCAATTTGCATACCGCCCCAACAGGTCCACGGAGGACGCCATATCCCATGTGCTGCACACAGCAGCATCACACCTGGACAAGAGGCAGGGGAACTATGTGAGAATGCTATTCATCGACTACAGCTCGGCATTCAATACCATAGTCCCCTCCATACTCATAGCCAAGCTCAGGGACCTGGGCTTGGGCTATGACCTCTGCCAGTGGGTCTTGGACTTCCTGACTGGCAGACCCCAGGTGGTGAGAGCAGGCAACTGCACCTCCTCATCCATCACCCTCAACATAGGGGCCCCCCAGGGCTGTGTTCTGAGTCCCCTCCTCTACTCCCTGTACACACACGACTGTGTGGCTCAGCGGAGTAGCAATACAATCGTCAAATTTGCTGACGACACAGTGGTGGTGGGCCTGATCTCTGCCAACGACGAGAGGGCCTACCTGGAAGAGGTCAAGGTCCTGGCGGGATGGTGCCAGGAAAACAGCCTCTCCCTGAACGTCAGCAAAACAAAGGAGATGATTGTGGACTTCAGGAGGTCGGGGGTCAAGGACTACAGCCCCCTCAGCATCGACGGGGCACCGGTTGAGAGAGTCAACAGCTTTAAGTACCTCGGAGCCTACATATCCGAGGACTTGACATGGACCACACACATTAACAGTGTTGTGAAGAAGGCACGACAACGCCTCTACTTCCTCAGGCGCCTAAGGAAGTTCCAAGTCAGCCAGAAGATCCTTAAGAACTTCTACTCATGTACAATAGAGAGCATCTTGACCGGCAACATCACCTCCTGGTTTGGGAATAGCACTGCACAAGACCAAAGCAGACTACAAAGAGTGACACGTTCAGCCGAACGCACAATTGGAGGGGGGCTCCCCACCCTCCAGAACATTTACTACAAGCGTTGCAAGGGCAAGGCTAAGAGAATCATTAAAGACTCCAGTCACCCGAACAACTGCCTCTTTGAACTGCTGCGGTCAGGCAAGCGATACAGGAGTCTCAAGGCGAGCACAGAAAGACTCAGAAGAAGCTTCTATCCCCAGGCCATCAGGCTGCTAAACGAACAATGAATGAACACTACACAACAACAACCACCAAACGCACATAGCACACACATCCACACGCACACACTCACTTTAAACAAACACACTGTAGCACCCACTCCACACACTTATAGCACACACCCACTTTAAACAAACACACTGTAGCACCCACTCCCCACACTTTATATTTATGGATGAAGGATTGCACTACAACTCATACACCTTACTGTAAATTGTACCTAAAATTGTACCTCATCCCATTTCTGCTTTGCACTAGATAGTACTGTACATTAGTACACTGCATAGTATTGTGTATTGTATATTATATGGTAACTCAGAACATTGTACATATGTCTATACCGAACACTGTGACCTCATTTTCTTCTTCTAAATTCATGCTATATTATGTTATTATGTTATTTGATACTATCTTGTCTAGCACAGTCTCTGGAGCGTAACAGTAAGAAGCATTTTGTATGAAAGTATTCTGTACTTCTGTATGACAACTATTATGGAGCTGGGATACCGCACCCCAACACTACCAACGAGGCAATCGCACCCAAGGGGGGACCCCGACAGAAAGGGCCGGTTTGATACGGGAGAAGCTGACATCATACTAGGTGATAAAAGCTCCCCCACTGAACACCCCTCCAGCATGGACTGCTGAGGAATTGTTCTACAGCTGGACATGCAAGGTGTGAGGCCCCCACACTGCCCGATAGGGTGGGTTCCTACACACCGTAGCCCTGCAGTGATATTACTACCACCCAAATCACACGCGCCTGCCAGACCACTGCCGGTCTTCCGGGAGTGGGAGGCACTGACGTGATACCCGGCCTGGCGAAGGCGAGGTCGGGGGAACCCGCACTGTTTGCCTAAAGAGGTCTCGAGCCCCCCTGCTGACAACCTTTGTAGTTGACAGACGTAACACCAGGCTCACCAAACACAGACGCAGAACGTGTGGCGTGGGAGCCGCTTGACAGCACAACATTCTCACGGACAGACCCAGTTTCAGCCATCAACTGGGTGTCAGCCCCTGTCCCCATGAGAAGTGAAACGTGGGGCCGCTTGCGCTTCATTCAAGGCATGCGATCCCGCAACCAAAGGAAACAAATCAGAGCCCTTATCCCTCTGGTGTTGGGGGGGGGAGTGACCGGAGAGCGAGCTGCACACAGCTAGACGGCGACGTTTTTTTAGGGCGTGCTCATCTAATGTAGCCGATCCCTCGGCCGCCAAGGCTGTCGGCCTTGCGGTCACCTGTTGACGTTGTGCCCAGGGTACCTCAGGCGGGAGAAACATGGCCGCTGGTTGAGGGCCTCGCCACAGCCGCTGGGGAGGCCGTGCTCTCACCTCTGGCTGCGCGGTGTGAGGCGGTGTGGGGCCTAGGTCAAATACCGCCCGCGCTCCTGCGGAAAGACCAAGTCCCTCTGCGGAGAGGGGAGCCCTGAGGATGGAAAAAACTTCTCACCCCCTCAAAGGGAGACTGATCCAACCAAGATGTCTGTAAACAAGCGTCCTCCCTGCGGTTATAGCTTGCGGCTAGGTCAAAGCTAATAATGTCAAAACCTTGCGCAATGTTTCGACGTCAGCTGGCCTTCAAGGCCCCGCCACCCGACACCATTTTTGACAGAAAAAACAGCAATTCGAACAATGTTACTAGTCGCTGCTAATTCTATACCGTGGCGGTATAGGCTTAACAGCCCACCAGCCACCTGCCGGGCCGACTCACCTCATGGCATCGGCTGGGCGGGGCACCGTTCCAACATGCCAGAGGCAAAGGACTGATGCCACCTGCTTCACAAGCACGGAGCACCAGTGGTGGTTGCAACAAAAAACTACTACTAGTGAAGCACTGCCTCACTAGTAGGAATGCAGCAACCTCCACTGTGGTGTGCACCCATGAAGGGGTAAATGAATAAATGAACGAAAACTCCACCAACACACTGCAGAATGGGCTAGCCCATACACACAATGTTAAGGGGATGCAGACCAGAAAAACACCAGTCCCGCACACAATTCATAGATTCACAAAATGCACACCAGCCCTAGGCCTCAGCCCATCCACCCATGAAAAGGTAAACAAGCCCCGTCAAAACTCCAACAGTAGACACCGATTGACCGTCAGCATGAATGGTTAAGAGGAGGGAAGACCTTTTTAAAAAGACAGCCCTCGGCCGGGAATCAAAGGAACAGTAACCCAGCATCGTAGCATAGCATTAGCCGCACGCTCCAGGATAGCCGGGAAAACGACAACGTTTACCCAGATATCCTGCCCCTTGCGCCAATACACAACTCGGTTGTCTCACGGGACAACGAGCAGTATCACAAATGCCAGCAGGCCCTATCTGTGCGCGACCTAGCCTGACAGCTAGCCGCCGCGCGACGTCCCTCGATCCGCTGTCAGAGGACAAGGAAACCCCAGGACAGGCCCGATGCGCTGTTAGAATGTGCCGAGAAGATTCCAGGGGCTGGCAAATCTCCGGCGAAAACCCAACATTGTTCAATTTCCTTCTGCATTTCATAACAACTAGTTCATTGAGTGCACTGCAGCGTCCATGATGGAAACAAAAAAGAGGAAGGGCGAGTGTGACCATGTCCGGTGTCTTATAGGGGGACACTGGGGCGGGGCCTGGTCAAGTGCATGGGTGCATTGTTTTTGTTAATGAAGTACAGTAGGTACTGGATATAAAGATATATCTCAATATGGCGAAGAGCGAGACGCGATGCCAGTAGGCTATATAACCATTGTCCAGGGCTTTCAAAAATCTGTATAGTCTTAAATCCAGGTTATACATTTAATTGATAACATAACGCATAAGGGACATTTTCTGTGGCAAACTTCTCAACAAATGTGCTTTGGTGATCATTGATTCAGTGGGAAATAACTGGCTTCGTAGTCTATTAGGTCTTCCAGCAGTCATTCGGAATGTGTCAAACTGTGGCTGCAGGTCGATGCGACTGATAATGAGAGAGCAGGAAGCCACCAATATTTCATATATGTTATGATTAATTGAAAATGGGGGACCCTGATGTAAACAAGACGAAAGTCTTTCTCTGGTCTGCATATCCTTAACAATTGTATATGTATTGAGCCGTACTGTACTGTACCCATTCTGCAATCTGTTAATAAAGTAAAATCAATCAATCAATCAATCAATCAATCAATCAATCAATCAATCAATCAATCAATCAATAAATCAATCAATCAATCAAACCAACACTGTGCTGCTTCCTATAACTGCCTCCTTGGCTGTTGATGCTCAGCTAGACAGCTACGGCCAAGACTCTGTTGACATTTTTTATTCATTGATGCTCTGATGAAAGCACAAGGCCGAAGCGCATTAACCTGATATAGCCTACAATAAAAACACGAACCTGAGCCAATAGTCTTGCATTTTCTACATTTATTTTGGGAGTGCCGCTGTTTCCACTCATGTAATGTTTTTCTTTATATGACCTGTGTCACTATAACCTCTAAAATGGATATGATACAAGGTTATTGGCAAGTAGCGACCATCTAAGCTTTCCTGCTGGTTCTAACAGTCCTTGATACGAGCCACAGTCGCCCCATTAGTGACACCATAAATCAGACGGTTCCCTCTGGCCTCCGTGGTCGGAAGTGTCTGAAAGTGGTTTCACACACTTTGGTCCGGTGTGCTGTATAATGAAATTGGTTGCAGACTCTTTTCTGTGCTAATTGCTTGGAATTCATAGTTCATTAAGAGGATGTATGTCGTGACCTGAATCATAGGCGAATCCCCTCGCAGTGTCATATTCTAACGCTGCTGCCGTTATTAATGCAAACAGCATTGTCAGCCTATTTATCATATTTATCAAATGCCTTCTGTATGATTACATCTGACATTGGCGGCATGGTATTCTGAATACTGCTGCCAAGGTCTCATTTCCAGGAATACATCTCTGAAATGCGGTTACATCCATAGATATATATATATAAATGTATATATATCTAATCTATGGTTACATCAGTCAGAGGTTCTCAGAAAAGCAGGTCAGCAGTTGAGAGGACTAAGCCACGTAGATCCTATGCAAACATCAAAACAAGGCTCTACAAATTAAAAAGACATCCGATGAGATCCAACCTCATTAGAATAGAATAGAATGGAATAAAAATACTTTATTTATTTGTATACTGACCGAATCTATTTATTTATTTATTTATTGGACTGACAGTGTAGGGATCCCGTTCTGGCAGTGTCATGTCTCTTGTGCTTTGAAGTGTCATGTATGTCTTTTGTCCCTGTTTTGTCCTGTTTTGTCTTGAATGTATAGAAATGCAGCTGTTTGCCGTATAATGCCTTAAATTGCCCCTTGTGGGACTAATAAAGTTTTTTTAATTGAATTGAATTGAATTTATCCTGAGGGAAATTCGGCACCACAGATCACTCACAGTAAACAGTAAACATTTAGGTAGTCCAAAACAAAAGTCACGAATAAGAATGAAAATAAGAATAAGAATAAAATACGTTCTGGGATATACATTTTCTACGTTATGTATATACATTCTAAAATATACAGACATATACAGTAGGTGTACAGTAAAAAGTGTAAAATTGTACAGTGTCGATTTAAAAGTAAAGTAAAAGCCAATGAAGATTTGATAGTACTGTCTTGATATAACACACCCACACTCCCTCCTGCCCCCCTCCCAGCCTGTATAGCTTTCCATCTAAACTAGGTTCCTATATGCGTGTACTCACTGTAGGCCATGTGGCAAGTAAAAATACTATAGTGGAAATAAGTAGTAAAAGTCCTCCATTCAAAATGTACTGCATTTATCCAAATCGCTTTATGACTTATGCCTCACATTCACGGCGGAGGCAACCATGCAAGGTGCCAACCTGCTCATCTGGAGCAGTTAGGGGTTAAGTGTCTTGCTCAAGGACACTTTGACACGCTGCCGGGAGGAGCCAGAATCAAGAACCTTCAAATGGTGAATGGCCGCATTTATGTAGCGCTTTTATCCAAAACGCTTTATAATTTGTTCCTCACATTTTACCCATTCTCTCACACATTCACACACCGACGGCGGAGGCAACCATGCAAGGTGCTAGCGTGCTCATCAGGAGCAATTAGGGGTTAAGCGTCTTGCTCAAGGACACTTCGACACACTGCCCGGGAGGAGTAGGAATCGAACCGGGAACCTCCAGATTACCAGATGACTGCTCTCCCTCCCACTGTCGCCCCAGTACAATTTTATGAAGTATTTGATATTGAATGTACTGTACTTAAGTATCAAAAGTAAAAGCTGCATGATGTTTGCATATTCAAGTACTTGGGAGTGTTCAACCCTCATACCACTTGACCTCTAAAAGGTAAAGTGAAGTGTGGTCCAGTCATACTGGCTCTGATTACGTCCTCTTGACGTTGGCAGGCTTCAAAGTACAAAGTACAAGTACCTCTAAATTATACTTTCGCACGGTAGTTGAGTGTAACGGTTGTGACAACGTCACCTCAAACTTCGATGCCCCGAGTGGGAGTCGAACCCCGGTCTCCCACACCGTGGGCAGCAACACAGACCGCTATACCAAGAGGTGATTTCACTTCTAAGTAATGGGTCTATGCGTCTTTTGAGGATGTGAGAGTGAGTTTAACCCATAGCACCGCTACTCACCCCAGCCCTTCTTGACTGCGCTTCACGATACCATCCGTTACATGAGTACAAACACTTACTCAATCCACTGCAAGGGATAATACTAATAATCCCATCCTGTGTATGAATTTTTTTTCACTTTACCCTGCTGGCCAACACCACCCCTACCCTTCTCAACCACAGTCCCAAGTAACACCCTCTACTTCCACCGTGCTCACTCTACTTTATCCGCCTGCCTAAAGGGGTGACGGCCGGCTCTGTGCCATCACTTGGCAGGAAAAGGCTGTGTTTGTGTGAGTGTGTGTGTGTGTGTGTGTGCGTGTGTGTGTGCGAATGAGTTTGTGAGCGCACTTGAGCATAATATTCACATATCTCTTAGTATGTGTACCGTATGAGTGAATGACTGCACATTTACCGTCTATATACATGTAGCAATGCATACTTATACTTTGCGTGAGTACGTGAGCAATAGCGTCTGTCTCTCTGAATGGCGTCGGGAATGGGGGGGGGGGGGTTCTGAATAGAATATAAACCCATCAGTGAGGCTGACAGCTTGATGGATGGGCGAGAGGCAGCACCTCTGCCGGGTTGGCGTGGTGAAAGGGGACCAAATTGCCATGGCAAATCACTCGGGCCGAAACCTCTCGCTGATGTTATTTACTCAGGTACATAATAGGGGCAAATGGGACAAGTACGTGTACATGCACACACACACACGCGCGCGCGCTAATGGAGCAGGAAGTGCTCTGCTTTATGACTGTCATTGTAACTGAGGGGTACAATTCCCTGACTGTATTGAGAGTATGGTATTATTAAACCACTACTTAGTTATGTACTTTAATTACTGGCCATACAGTACATGATATATCTGGTGAACACCCACACAAGAATACCGCAATGACAAAGAAAGTTCTATTTGGAGGGATTTATTATTATTAAGCAAGCAACGGCAGGTTACAGATTGGGAATTATACTTGCGCTTGTAAGGCGAAGAACACTTAAAGTAGGTCAAGAGCGTAAGTCCATGAGAATAGTAAGATGGGTATAACTGACGCCACCTGTAGCACAGTAATTACATAAGGCACACTATTAGTCAGCTGGAGACACTGGGGGGTTCCCTCCGGTTGTAAGCCGGCAGGGTAGAGGAATGTTCGGGAGCAAAGTCTGGGTCAACGAGGAATAAAGAAGCTCCAGCTACGGGAGGCGGTACAGTACTCCCCTTGATCGGCAGACAAAGCAGCAGCTATAATCCAGTATGCACGACAGCATGGATGAAAGCTAGCCAGCCTCTGTGGTCCTAGAGGCGGGCTCGAGGGTGCTCCTCACAGGGGTAGATCCCACACAGCAGTGGGGTAGACGGTTCTCTGCTCCAGCAGCCACAGTACCAAAGCAATATAATCCAGCCGGAAAAGGCTCTGCATTCGCCGGTGTAGATTCTCCTGTGCACTCTACTTCACATTAAACTAGGTTGAACTCGACGTTGTTTCACTAAACTCTGACACTTTACTATCCTATTCGCACATGTTATAAGTGCTCTATTTAGACGCAAGGTTGCTCACTTCACTAGGTCGTTGACTCGTGGTGGGGGCTTTACTAGTAATGATAAGACTAGACTACTGCTGTATCCACCTGCGACGTATTTATACGTAAGGTGAATAATCTAGTGCCAACCTCAGTTCTGTCTCGTATTACTGTGCAAACCTGTTGAGACATGCCTTGGCGGTGGCTTTGAACTTGCCATTGGGGGTATGGTCGTTGGCGCCTAGGGGTCGCTGTCCAATAGGAGAACAAGTATTATGGTCTGGTTTGTACCTAGGTAAAGGGATATTCCGTGTATATATATAAAGAATATACAAGGGATATCAAACGATAATACAAATATTATACAAGGGATCTCAAGTAATAAATATATATATTCGGTTTAATCTGACCCTTTGTAACAGTCATGGTTACCTTTTTTCCCCCAGAGTTGTATTTTCCCTTCTCCATTTTTCCGAACCGTGACCATTTCCAATGTCAAGACATTATAGTTACATGATCTCTAGACGAGTGTAAACAAGATGCGTGAGGGCCAAGGTGAGTTCCCTCCAGAATGACATATATCCTCCATGTGGAGAATGTGACAGAGGCTCTGATGTATGTGTGTTGAACAAGGTTACTATCAATCATAAGATCTTAGCTTATGAAGTAAGATAAGATAAGATAACGTATTCCTTTATTCATGCCCTTGGGGGAAATCCAGGCATCATAGCAGCATGGGGGAGGGGGGGGGGAGGTACAGGTAGTAGATGTTACAGGTCATAGAATAAAAAAAGGCAGTGTAAACAATATAATTAACTCTGGACATGCGCATATGGGCAAAAAGGTGCAAGATGAGGGTATGTACAGTATGCCCTCTCAGTAGTAACATTTTAGGAAAAATGTATTTATTTATTATTATAATAATACATTTTTTAAATGTTAAGTTATTTGGAGAAAGCCTACCAGGCCACAAATCAAATACAATTTATTTGTAAGGCCCGACAACACACGTTCTGTTCCATTAGGGGCTCTGCTTGGCATCACACTGCACTCCCTCGCGTACATGCACGCGCACTGAATAAATTCCACAAATGTACCTTTAATACCAGTATTAGTCTGACCACACCCCTCATCAGCTTACCTTCATAAGCAGGTGTGTGGTCACCTGCTCTCCTCCTTCTCGCTTTCACCACAAGGAAGTGCCTCGGTAGTACCCCACTTGACGTGTTGTTAGTTGAAAAGAGTTGTGACGGGTTTACATTGTGCTTAATTTTTTCTTCTCTCACATCTGTTGTACAAGAAAAAGTTGGGTCATAATGTATTCCGCGGAGAGTAGACCCGCTAGACCTACTCTTCACCAGCGGTTCTCCATTCCCGCCTCCGTCGTGCGCTTCGGTGCTGGGCTGTTGCCACTCTTGTGGTTGCCGACCCAGCCCGGGAGACTGCCGGTGGATAGTTTGCCTCACCGAAGAGCCGAGGGTTCGGTGCCGTCGCTCCGGCGATGGCCTGATCTCGACTCTGGTTCCTCTGGTTCTGGGGAATCGCCCGTTGGTGAACGGGGGGTTGTCTTGGAGCCAGAGGATTTGCGATGCAAACTTTTCGCGTCTGCCCGCTCACGTCGCAAAATGGTGGCGTGCAGGCGCGAACGGCCTGGGTTTGGGGAACTGCTGGAGACCAGCGAAGATGCGTCCGGCTCTGGATTTCCGATGGAGACTGAGGACTTCATGGACGAGGCGGACGGGTTTTTGTATGAGGGCCCCGTGGAGGAGAGTATCCCTCCTCAGGAGACCCCGGAGGGGGGGGAAATGGCTCCATGGGGCGCCCTGTTCGAGGATGTCGAGGAACCACCTTGGCCTCATCAGCAGGATGCCCTACTGTCGGCCACATCAGACTGTGGCTCCTTGACCAGTCGCAGCCTGCTGTATGTGAGGGATGCGGGGTCGGTGGAGGAAGGTTCGCAGGGGGAACTGCGGGCCTTGTTTCCCGAGCTCATGGCAGTAGCCGCCGCCGCAAATGGCGTGCCGCTGCCGCTGCCATTGCCTGCACCTGTCCCTGATGACCTCATAGGCCATCCCTGGCAGCGTCCCCCAGTGAGAGGGGTGGACGTTGTCTACCCATTTTTCCCATCGATGGGGGCCTATGTTCGTCGGGGTCAGGCGGTGTCCAACATCATGGGACTAACTCCTGCCTACGTACCAGTTACGCGGGTGTCAGGGTTGGTCAAAGGTATGGGGGAGGGCGTGCCTCGGCTTGACAGTCCGATGGCCGCGCTCCTCTGTCCGGATATGGTGTGGGAACCATTATGCAAGCCGGTCCTCCAGGGGAAATCGGCTAGGCGATTGGCTTATTGGGGTGACCAGTCATTCATCGCTGGTACACAATCGCTAGCTGCGGCATCTAACATCGCCCACCTGGCTAGATTTGTATCGGGGATAATGACGGGCGGCACGGATCTGAACGAGGTGAAATGCGATCAGATCACCCAGGCTGCGGGAGCTGTCCTGCACCTTTCCCAGGTGCTGGCCATAGCCATGGGGAAAGTGCGCGCCCTGGCCACCCTGGGCCAGCGTCACCTTTGGCTGGAGCAGGCCCGTGTGCCAGAGAAGAAGAGAGCTCCTCTTCTGACGGCCGCCCTCTCCGACGCTGGCCTATTCGGGAAGGCCCTGCGGTTGATGTCCTCAACATGCAGAGAGATGGCAGAGGAGAGGTCCATTCTCCAACTCCATTTTCCGCCTCCCGTCCTTGCCGGTGGAGTCAGAAGGCTTCCGCGACGTCGAGCTGTCTCCGTCGCCGCTACCACTGCCTCCGCCACCGCTGCTGGCCCTGCCAAGAGGGCCAGGGGACGAAACGGCGCTTCTGCCACCGCCGGCCCATCCACGACCGGAGGAGACGGTAGGGAACGTCGTGTCCAGCAGACTGTAACCTACCGTCCCTCCGGGGCTCCTCGGGGTGGCAAGACTCGAGCGGCGCGAGGTGGCAGATGCCGTTAAGTGACTTTTTCCCCTCTGTGTCCCCTCTCCTCTACACCCTCCCCGGCCCCTCTATGATTTTGTGCCTTGACACACTTTATTAGTTAATAAAAAAGTTCCCCGATGGAGGGGGACTGTGTTTGGCCGAACAAACTGTGTGTTTCTTCAAACAATTCATATGGTGGGGTTGTGTATATGAATCTGCCCTTTTACGTTGTGGGATGAGTCGTGTTGTGTTACGAGGTTAAGCAAGGTCTGCAACGTACACTCGGTAATAGGTTCTATTAGCTTGATGCTCCACATGCAGGTAGAAACTGGTGTTATTCCATTGCTTGAACTAAGTATATGTGTTTCACAATGCTGTGTTGTTTAGTTGCAGTAATACTCGTACACACACATTTCACGGCCTAGCCGTTTACTCTCGATCAGCGTTTTTTCCTATGTACGACATAGTCAACGGGTATAGGATTCACGCACAGGCGACTTGTGTTTTGTTGTAAAACCTTTACACATTTTTGTGGGTAGCGGACATTGTATTAGCTTTTGCTATGCATTGCTTTCTACCGGAGGTTTTTCAAGATGGCTACGGTTGTTTTTCTGTGTGTAGGGATAAAGGGTGTTTTTTCGGGAGGGGGTGTCGAATAAACCCCTCCTTTCCCACTTGATTGGTTTAGGGGATTTTTGATCTCTTCTGCTGAGCCAGTCAGGGCCAAGCCAGTGCTTGGCGGGGGGGGGGGGGGGTATTCTACCGACTCCTATTACATGACAGGAGCCGGCAGGTTTCCCCGCCCGTTGTAGCGGTGTTGCTATGGCGACGCCTTCCATGAGTTGGTGTCTTAAAGATGTCGAGGTTAGGGCGTAGGGCTCACAGTTCTGCTGCGCCCGATTTATGTGTCAACTTGAGTCGATTGGTCACGTGACTCACAGTTGACATATCTTTTTCATGACTATGGACTCATGTGGGAAGGTGTTTCTGGGAGGGTCTGGTCTTACACTCTGATTAAAAAGAGTGACTGGATTAAAATCATGTGAAAACAGGGTTTTTTACTCCCAGCTGTGCAGTTGGGTCATACGGGTGATGCTTTTTCTTTATTATTATAAAGAGTTGGATGTGTCTATATGGATTGGAAATGAGGGTCCCTGATGGAAACAAGACTAACGTCTTTCTCAGGTCTGCCTCCCCTTAACCAATTGTGTGTATTGCCGTACTGGGTTGTACCCTTTCTGCAGTCTGTTGGGTAAACTTTTTCATTCATTCATTCATGGAGTTGATTGCATCTCGCCCCTCTTGTCGTTCCCCTGGGCGTCTTGGGGATTCAATATGGTGGTCTAAATGGCCTATTGTTGATGTGGGTATGTCAAAACGCACACATAGTGCTAGCTCAGGATGTTCTTTTGGGGCATTGGCTGACTGGCGCGCCTTGATTGCTTGGGGTTGAAACAGCGTTTTTATGAAGCAATTGGGATGGGGGTTTTTCCTCTTCCGACACCCTGTGTGGTTGTCGATGGGTTCCCGTTCATGTCAGGGGATGATGACGGAATGGGTCTGGACATATGGGGAAGGGTCTCACGCCATAGGGGTGGGCCACCGGGCGCGGTTCGTACCGAAACGCCTGGGTGGCGCCTTCTTTTTATGTTGGGATCAACACGCATATCTGCCCCTTCTCCTGGGGTTGGCAGGTCGGCGTGATTAGGGCACGGGACTGGTTCTGGTCGCGCTGGTCCAGATCAGTTGCACCCGTTGTCCGCTGGGGATGCAGATCTGCTGTTCTGGTACCCTGAGGGACTTGGGTTTTTTTCAGGGGGAAAAAATGCTAGGTCGGTCCGGGTGTCACAGGGTTGAGCGTTATGGAACCCTTGTTGGGTGCGTTGTATTCTGCACTGTCGTAATGGCTTACGGCCGTGCCAACCTGTACGCGCCCGATCTCGTCGGATCTCGGCCGCTGTGCAGGTTGGTCTTGGTTGGTACTTGGTTGGGTGACCTCCTGGGAATACCGAGTGCGGGGTGCTGGGGCTGGTCTTCCATTTTTTACGCTCTTCTCTTGCGCTTGGCTCAGAGGGGCCTGTTGGGGTGGTTTTAACCTCCTCGGGGGACCCTGTGCTCCCCGTATCACCGGGCCCGGTCCGGGGTAATGTTTCATTGACCCGTAGGCCCGGGATAGCCCTGTTGGAAACCAGAACGCGGGCTGCGGCGGTGCCGCAGGTGTGTTTTTGGGTTTTTTTTCCTGAGGGGTTATGGGACCAACCATTGCATGGGGTAATGCCTAGGTGGTTGGTTCTCTGGTGTGTTGCTGCAGTGTCAACTCCCGGTTCTCCGGTTGAGGGTGCCCCTGCACGTTCATGACGTCTGCCGATCGTATCGGCCTTCTCTGTGGAGGCTTGGTTATGCGACAACGCCAGCATACGCCCCTTCCGCCGGTGCGGCTGTGTTCAGCTGTCCTTTCTGGCGCCTGCCTCGTCCGCAGTCTCCAGGCTTGGGTTAACAGCCTGTTGCCTGGTCTTTTTTCCCGGTGCACTGCCTGCTTCCGTTGGTTAACTGAATGAATGAATGAAAACTTTATTTAACAGATTGCAGAATGGGTACAATACAGTACGGCTCAATACATACAATTGTTAAGGGGATGCAGACCTGAGAAAGACGTTTGTCTTGTTTCCATCAGGGTCCCCCATTTTCAATTCATATAGACATATATGACATACATGACATACAGATAGTCAGTACTGCTACATCTATACATTTATGACATACCAGATTTGCAAATACAGTACTGTTTGTGATACAGAAGGAGTCAAGAAAAGGGAGTATATACATTTGACGTAGAAACTGTACATTGGAGGTTGGGTGGGGGGGGTTGGGTACATTGGGATATTGACAACCATACTGGGTAATTTACATTGGAGGTGGTTGGGGGGGGGGGGGGGGGCGGGGGGCATACTGTATAAACAAGTAACACTGTACATTGAGGGGGGGGGGGAGGAGACACTGTACAAACAAACACAATTGTACATTGAACTATTGACAGAACCATACTAGGTAAATGACTGTACATTGGAGGGGGTTGGAATGATTGGGTTAGGATATTTACAGGGGCCAGTGTTGAATTGCAGTCTCCCGTAGGTGTCCCTTGAGAGAGGTTTTGAAAGTGGGTAGTGATCCACATTCCTTTACAGCTTTGGGTAGGGCGTTCCACATTGATGTGGCATAATTGCGAAACGTGTTTAGTCCCTTATTTGAGCCGAATCTGGGTTTGACATGATTTGTGGAGCTCCCTCTGGTGTTGTGATCGTGGTATTCACTGACCTTTGGGAAGTATTTTGACATGTACATGGGTACCTTGGTCGTGTAGTGTATCTTGTAGACCAGGCCCATTGCAAGTTGTTGTACTCTGTCGTCTACTCTAAGCCATCCTAGGTTGTCGAAGTGGGCAGGGGTGAGGTGGGTTCTAGGAGTAAGGTCAAGCAGTAGTCTGACCAGTTTGTTTTGAGATGTTTGTAATTTTGTTTTTAGCGCCTTTGAGGTGCTTTGGTACCATGAGGTGCAAGCATAGTCGTAGTACCCCTGAATGAGTGCTCCTGCCAGAGTCTTCAGGGTGTTCTTGTTTACCAGAGAGGAGATCCGGTACAAGAATCGAGTTCGTTGGTTGACTTTTTTTATTACATTGGATGCCATTTTGTCACAGGAGAGATTAGCCTCTAGGATGGACCCCAGGTAGGTAATTTCATCTTTCCTTGTGACAATATTGTCACCCACTGTAACTGAGAAGCCGTCGGTCTTGCTGAGTTTGTTATTTGAACCGAAGAGAATGGACTCTGTTTTGCCCATGTGTAATGATAGTTTGTTATCAGCGAGCCATATGCAGATTCTGCCTAGTTCCGAGCTGAGGGTTTTTTCAACCTGTAACTTGTTCTTGTCAGAGACCAGCAGGGCTGAGTCGTCCGCAAACAGGAACAAGTTGCAGTCACAAGCTGACGACATGTCATTTGCATAAATTAGGAACAGTAGCGGTCCTAGTATGCTTCCTTGTGGAACACCACAGCTCACTGTGAGGGGGGGGGATAGGGTACCGTTTACCTCCACCATCTGTTCCCTCCCCTCAAGGTAGGATTGCATCCAGCTCACTGATAGACTATCAAAACCAATTGCTTTTAGCTTGTCAATCAGAATGGAGTGATTGACCGTGTCAAAGGCCTTTTGTAGGTCCAGCATGACCATGCCGCAGTATTTGCCTGCGTCCACCTCTTGTTTGATGTGGTCATTCAAATAGAGAAGGCATGTGTCAGTGGAGTGGGATGTTCTGAAGCCAGATTGGAATTCGTAGATTAGATTTTTTTCCGCTAGGTACTTTTCGACCTGTTCGTAGACTATTTTTTCCATGACTTTCGAGATGGAGGTGAGAATAGAAACAGGGCGGTAGTTGCCTGGGTCTAATTTGCTGCCCTTTTTGTGCAGAGGGGTCACCCTCGCAATTTTGAAGTCCTTGGGGACGTGTCCCTGTTTTATGGAGAGGTTTATTATGTGTGTGATGATTGGTGTGATGGCGGCTGCTGAGTCTCTGAGGAATTTGGAGGGGATGTTGTCATGGCCAGTGGCCTTGTTAGGTTGGAGGGCGCTCAGTTTATTGAGTACCTCATCTGTTGTTACCGTTTCCAGCTTGAAGTCGTCCTTGCGGACCCCTAGGTTTTTGTAGAAAGCTACTATGTGTTCTACCCCATAAAGCCCTGAGTGGGAGGGTAGTTTGTTTACCAGTGTTGTGGCTATGTTTGTGAAGAAAATGTTTAAGTAATTGGCTACATCCAGCTTGTCTGTGATGAGCGTGTTGTCAGTTTTTATGTTTATGTTTGAGAATCTGGTTTTAAGTTTTTTACTGCATCCTAGTTGATTATTGAGTAATTTCCAAAGTTCACGTGGTGTGTGTTACGACCATGCTGTCTGCCTGTTGCAGGGCCTGTGTTCCAGGCGGTGTACTGTTGGGGAGGACAGGGCCCGCTCGGCTGAGGGGCCTTTGTCCGAATACGCTGGCGATGTGGGGGGCGGGGTCACTAGGTGCCCACCTGGTGGGGTCTTGATGCTGGCATCATGGACTTCTCCGGGCCCCCATTCCAGGGAGTCCAGTCCTTTTGGTGGGTCTGGGTCTTCCTTCGCGCTCCGCTGCTACGGCCTTGCCACGGGGTTGGGTTTGCCCTTGATCCCGTGATTCTGGGGGCAGTAACGGGTTATAGTTATAACCTAATGTTAATGTCCCCATGGGCCGGACACGTCTTCTTTAAACAAGTCAAGAAGAAACATCACAATAAGTCAAGAACAAAACAAAAACACCATAAAGTCCAAAACAATTTAAATAATTGCAAAATAAATGCAACACTCCCAGACATACCCCACGTGAAGGTAAGGAAAAACTCACAAAAACCTAGCAATAGGGAAAAATGCACCACAGGCAATGTGGAGGAGAGAAACCTTAGAAGGGCCATTCAAGGGGGGATCTCCCTTCTTAGATGTCGGTGATAGTAGTGTTGCAGTAAAACAGGCAAACAGTTGGTAAGCATGCACTCATATGTGTGGTGAGACACAGATAAGTGCAGGCGATAGCAACTGAACATTTTTAAAGATTAAGGATAGAGCTGATAGCGGATCTATTTGAGGCAAAGGGGCAGCGCAGAGAGGGTCGCATCCTCCCGGTCATCATCACGGGACGTCCAACACTCCGATCATCACTCCGAGACAGCCACTCACCGGGAGACAGGGAGACAGGCATTAGACAGTTCGCGTGATTGTGATGGGCGGACATAGCAATAGATACAAGTGGTAAGCATATATGTGAATAGAATAGATATATGTAGTAAGCATATTACGTGAATAGAATAGAAGTACTTAACCCAGCAATGAACTCCATGTCTAAACCACGTTGACATCCCCAAAACGTAATTTCTTTTGTGATATGATGACAACGAATTCTGAGGCTGATCAGTACTCATTCAGGTCTGACTCAGTACTCAGACACTCCATAACTCATACTGTCTAAAGCCCTTACAGTAACTCTCAACAGTAGTAATCCATCACAGATCTCTCATCCCCACACTGTCTCGCAGACACCCTTCTCATCCTCCCTCTTCTCTTCAATCCCCTCCCATCCCCTGTTCCTCCTGCCCCTCCCTTCCTCCTCTCCTTCCCTCTCCCTCCCTCTCCCTCCTCTCCCCCCTCCCCACCGCTGTCTCTTTGGCCTGGTTAATGAGCTCAGTCTGAGCTGTGTTTAAGATCATTAACCTTTGCGGGTGGTGGGCCCCACGGAGAGAGCAAGCCGTTGATGATACACAGACACAGATAGAGAAGGACTTTTTAGACATACGGTGATTTCCACTGATTAACAGTCTGGAAAATATAGCTTAGAATATTATCCCCTCTCTCTCTCTCTCTTTTATGGTGCTTATAAAGTCACAAGCGATACGTACTTCAGACTGAAATATACGCGCCTTTTACTTCTTGCGTAGCGGTTTATAGTGCCGCTATGGCGCTAGTACATGGATTATGTGCCATGCAGTATAGTAGGCCTATATTGACATTTTAGTTGTTCTGAACACATTGGTGAATAAGACGGCGCTGTAACGGTTGGACATTATATTTTGTTTACCTCCCATTATGGACAGTCTGTGAACGCAAGGATGTGGACAGTTTCCCCCCTCGATGAGTCACATACAGTATTATACTCTCTCCACACAGACACGGATCAGAGAAGTGAGAAGGATGTCGGTTCCACTTAGTAACATTAACGGTGCTTGTCTTTGTGCTGCAGTGAAAAGTGGAAGTGTGAGTCACACGTGTTCTTCTGCATTCTTTCTGAAAACCTCACAAAATCATCCAGACAGATGATCAGTCGACTTTCATTTGCCAGTGATTTGAATAAGACACACACACACACACACACACACACACACACACACACACACACACACACACACACACACACACACACACACACACACACACACACACACACACGCATATACAAACACGCACACACCAGTTGGCATATGTGCTGTTCTAGCGCTGAGTGCCAGCATTACAGTACATGCAGGCTGTTCAGTGGCATGCCATATCTGACTGCTGACCTTTGACCCCAAGTGGGTGGTCTGAGTCTGTGACTTTCACATCCTATCCCACTTTAAATGAATAGCTCACTGGCTGCTGTTACAAGTTCAAAGTCAGCTTCTAAGTCCTATAGTCCACAACCAGGCATCGCTTTCCGCGATTCACAATTATTCCACTTCTAATTGACTGCATTTCTCATGTAACCTTTACAAGAAAAGACTACTCTAAAACAGAACATCTCATTATGATCTTTGACTGATCACTTGATTTTGTAACACATACACATTTTCTCCCAAAGCTCCATGGATACCATAGCGGTTTTTAATGTTGTTTTGAATTGTATTATTGTCTGCATTTCATTTCCTAAAGCGATGAAACTGAAATGAAGGCGGTAATTTCACATGAAATTAAGGTGAATCTAAAGCAATATTGTTCTTGTTATTGTGGAGTAAACAACTGCCACACATATATTCAGTTATTACACAATGTTGTCAAAAGGCTTTCTCCCTCTTTTCTCTATATTCTCTCACCCTCCCTCTCTGTCTCCCTACTTCCCTCCCTCTTTCTCTCCCTCCATTTGTCTTTCTCCCCCTCTCTCTCTCTCTTCTCGTACTTGGTATCTTCCCTCCCCCTTTCCCTCTCTCTCTCTCTCCCCCCTTCTCTTTCTCTCCCTGGGGATGTGTGGTTATGATGGCTACATGTTTCTCATTCTCGGTCTCTTCCCTCCTTCTCTTTCTCTCTCTCTCCGTCTCTCTCACTCTCTCTCCCCCCCCCCTCTCTCTCTCTCTCTCCCTCTCTCTCGCTCTCTCTCTCCCTGGGGAGGTGTGGTTACATGTTTCTCATTCTCTCTCTCTCTCTCTCTCTCTCTCTCTCTCTCTCTCTCTCTCTCTCTCTCTCTCTCTCTCTCTCCCGGAGGACGTGTGGTTATGATGGCTACATGTTTCTCATGCTCGGTCTCTTCCCTTCCTTCTCTCTCTCTCTCTCTCTCTCTGATTGTCTTTTACAGGCAGCGCTCCCCTGGGAGAGAGCAGTCATATTGTTTCTCCCCTCAAGCAGATGCTCTCCCCTGCCGTAATCTGTCTGCCGCTGAGCCAATATTATCATGCACTGATTTTTAAACAGAGGGCGTGTGTTCACATCTCTATATGCACGGTGGCTGGCTGGCTGCGGAGCGAGCGAGTCACTCGGTTATTCAGTGGCAGGAAAGGTTAAGAGCCAGCGAGACCAGAGAGGATTAGTGCCATGAGAATTGCTTTTATGACTCTAAGGTCACAACCATATTTATAATCCATGAGAGGCACGGCAGTGGATATATATGGCCAGGGGAGACAGCTATACTACTACTGCTGCAGCAGGATCAGATCAGACTTTGATTTCATTAAAAGTGTTGCTGATGTGCAACCTGCTCGTGAATATGAGACTGTAGCCACATAATAGCAGCAGATAACCACACAACGCTATCAAGAATCAGATGAGAACAAAGTATAGGCCCTATATACATCCACATGGAAGAGAGGGAGAGAGAGAGAGCCCCGTTTGTGCCATGTGATATAATGGTCTAAAAAGATGACATCATCTTCTGGGATGCAGGGGGGTGGGAGTGGCGAGAGTCTTGACTTAGACTGCCACCTGGTGTTCACATTAACAACTGCGCCATACTACCAGGCTACCGTCCTACTGTATACCGCCGACACAGAGCTCCCCTGGGTGTTCCATCCAGACTGAGAACATTAAGTTCCTCAGAAGCACCGCTTCAATTACCAGACAAGCACCACTCCTCCGCGGTAGATGAAACAGGAAAGTGTCCGTGCATAACACAAGGAAGTAGCGGCAGCCATAGTTTCTTCTCCATACCAGAGCCTGGTAAATGACTCCTGCCCACACAACCCCATACATCCTCACTCTCGGTATTAAATGTCTGGATACCATTAGACAGCTGCGTGGTATTTGCAGAGTGTGAACATAATGACGCAGTGGGATGTCGAAGCCGCCATGCACCCTCTCAGAGACTGTCATTAGTCAGGGATTAGGACTCTCTTTTGAAGTCGCAGCATCTCTTTTGAAGAGCCTGCGATTCAAGAGGGAGCGATCTGGAGAGAGGCATATTTCCGTTCAGTGATTTGTGTTTGTTGTGTGTTTGTTTGTTTGCCTCGTCGAGAGCAAATCTCAAAGGAGCCTCTTAATGGTGCTTACAAAGCTAATAGAAAAATGGCTTAAAAGCCTGGGGCTGCTATACTATATACCTCAGTGTGAGTCAGCGAAGTGGCACTTTGCCACGACAGCGCGAGGCCCGCTTCTCTCCCACTCTCTTATCACTCGGTTCCTGTGGCAATGGCAGGTTTTTAACACTGGCAAACCTCAGGGAAAAACACGGCATTATAATGGCTGCATCACTCATCACTTCTCATATGCCCCTGAGCTACATTAGTACGATAATCACCTTGACGAAAGCCACAGGAGACCATGGACACAAACTGTGGCCTTATGAAAGACAGCCGAGGCCACTATGCTTTATACAGCACTTGTTGTTGAACCTAGTGGTGAATGAGGTATGGAACTTCACAGTATGAAGTATGCCGTTTTTAAGGACACTGTAAAATGTTACTATCAACTCTGGCATTCTGAGGTCTAGAGTGTACGTCTAATCATAATTAATAACGTGCTTTTTGGCAGACTTATGAATGTGGCCGTGGGCCCACTACACCAATTGATTACTATCATACGCTGGCTGCTGGCAGACTCCTATATTGAGGCCAGTGAACTTGCAGAGGTGGTGATAACATTTAATGGTAGACAGAATGTACGGTTCTATTCTATTCATTTAACCCCTTCACTACCAACTGGTTAACCCTTTCACTGCGACAATACAGCAGGTTAACCCTTTCACTGCCACACGGCAAAGGGTTAACCCTTTCACAACCACACTACAGAAGGTATAACCCTTTCACTACTGAAGGAAATATAGGTTTTTCAAGGTGTATATAGTGTTAAATATTGGTGGATGACAGCATCTACTTATAGCCAGGTCAGAGAGGTAGATGTGGTGGTGGAGGCGGTCAGAGAGAGTCAGTGTGGTAGCAGCGAGGAGGGTGTGTGTGTGGCTCCAAGGTCGTTCGGCATCTTGATAAGCATTGAAAGTGCAGGCAGGCAGAGAGACATCAATAGAACGAACGTTTAATGTGTGTTAAAGGTGAATAGCAGTTGTCATGACAACGCGTCACATAGCGACGAGAAGAGAGGCCGGGCCTGTTGTTGCTATGGCGAGAATATAGAAAAGTGAGTTTTCTTCCGGGTGTAAGTCAGACTGAGATACGAACCACACAGAAGAGAGGAACCACAGAGACTTTGAAACGGCTCCCTCCTCCCCTCGCGAAAAGGGGGGGGGGGGGGGGGGGGGCAGCAATGGAGAAGTGCCACGACGACAGGCTTTTGGAATAACCACCAGGCCGCGATGACCACCGAGCAGGGTGAAAGGAGAGATAATTAGAATAATGAATGTAGTTTCTTCCCAAGACTTTTCAAGGAGAATTACAGAATTGGTTTCCATCTGATTACGAGGTTTGTTTATGGAATAAACAACGTTTTCCAAGAAAGGTATCACGCTGTCAAGTGTCGAATTCTTATGATTACGGATTGCATTAAAGGGGAATGACCACGATGTACAGCCGGTATGAGAAGATCAATAGATAAACACAACACAGAAACTACACGAGCCAACAGATGAAGAGGTGATACTGGCTGATCATGGTCAAGATCTAACACTACCACACTACAGTACAGACGGTTAACTGTCTGTAGTGTGGCAGTGAAGGGGTTAACCGTCTGTAGTGTGGTAGTGAAAAGGGTTAAGCCTGGCTGGTTCAAATGTAACGGCAAAGTTGTTTCTTGAAAACACAGTGGCTTCAATGTGATTTCACCGACATAACGTCTGTCATCCCGTGCCTCTTCAACACTCGTTCTGCAGGAAAATGTAGCCGAACTAATAACTCTAAATATTAAACGTTAGTTCAATCAATCACGGCGGCTAACTCTCACACCCAGCTCCAGTGGCTTTGAACGCTTCAACCGGGCACAACAGGGAGATATTTCATCCTTGCTCTGTGATTTCACAGCTACCTCGCAAATGCGGCTTATGATCTAATTTCAGTCACTAATGTATCCCCCCCCGCCCCCTCCCCTTTTATGGTTTCCCGCTTTGTTCTTGCCGGGAGAAAGTGTTTAGTGCAGTGAAGTAATGCTTTGTGAGAGTGCTGTTTACAGGCTTGAATGGGAATACTAAGAAGCACAGAGTATATGTACATTTAATTAGGTTTTCCATCTCGGTTGGAGGTTTCTGCCCTCCTCCTTAGCCTAGACCTGCTAATAGAGATGACAGACGCACACTTTGTAGTTCTACACCGAACAAAGCCGCAAATGAAGGGAATCATTTGTTTTGCACCTAGTTCAGTTACCTTTGGGCATACGCAATGAATATCAATTTATATCCCTCTGTGGCCTGCAGCTGTATGGGAAACTACCGTTCTGCATGTTAACCCTTGTATCTCCAAAATGGCCTCTTTTCAGGAAATTTGAAAAGCTGTGCTTTCTTTTTTTTACATTAATGGGTGAGTTCACAATTTGGGACTTTTAACCCTATTTCATAACGGGGGGGGGGGATGGGGAGAGAGACAGAGGGAGAGATAGAGAGAGAGGGGGAGGGAGAGAGGGAGAAAGACAAAAGGAGGGAGAGAGAGGGGGAGGAAGAGAGGAGGAGGGAGAGAAATAGAGAGAGAGGGAGAGAATAGAGAGAAAAGAGAGGGAGAAAGCCTTTTGACAACATTGTGTATAATAACTGAATATGTATGGCAGTTGTTTACTCCACAATATATGTAGAACAACTACATGATTGACACAGTGTAAAGTAATAGGGCCTGTACAAGTACCCTGAAATATACTCATGGTATAACAGTGCACCCAAAACAAAGCACTTTCAAGAAAGCTGAAGTGCTTCTTTTAATTTAATCTTTTAATAAAAAAAAATG
This sequence comes from Notolepis coatsorum, assembly GCF_963971535.1. Classification (NCBI taxonomy): domain Eukaryota; kingdom Metazoa; phylum Chordata; class Actinopteri; order Aulopiformes; family Paralepididae; genus Notolepis; species Notolepis coatsorum. Next base: position 43,187,379 of record NC_140166.1, on the reverse strand, counting down.
TACATTCGTTTTGAGGCTATACAAGATACAAGAACAAGATACAAGAGTTTTATTTGTCACGGCATACAGGTATACAGTGAAATGCGGGGGGTCTCGCCCGCAACGATGTGCATAATACAAGTAATGATAATAAGAGTCCAACCAATAGAGCGACATAGTGCAATAAACAAGTAAACAAAGTAGGCATATCGGTATCTGTACATGAGCTATTTACAGAGCATGGTAGGACATGCTAGGTCCTGTGGCAGTGCAGTACACTGTTAGCTACGGATGAGGCCTTGGGTCTTTATGTACACTGCTATACAATGCAATATTATACAATCTCAAGCTATACTATTCTTAAAGTGACCTTTCCTTCTGTAAAGTGTCCATAGTGTGAGCGTGTGCAGCATGAGTGTGTGTGTGCTCATGTTAAAGTGGCTGCTAGTGTGTGAGCGTGTACAGTGTGTGTGTTGTGTGTGTGCTCATGTGTGCTTGTGCGTGGAGAGTTCAGCGTTCAAGGCTCTGATGGCCTGGGGGAAGAAGCTGAGCCTAAGTCTCTCTGTCCTCGTTACTGGTGCTCGCAGGCATTTGTTGGGGTGGTGAGGGTCTTTCATTATCCTGCAGGCTCTGGATTTGCATCTCTTGTTGTATAGGACCTGCAGGGTTGGTAGTGCAATACCCGTGGTACGCTCGGCTGAGCGCACCACTCTCTGTAGGGCCTTCTTGTCCTGTGCCGTGCTGTTGCCATACCAGGCAGTGATGTTTCCAGTCAAGATGCTCTCTACAGCTCCGGAGTAGAAGGACTGGAGTATCTTCCCAGATACTCTGAACTTCCTTAACTGTCTCAGGTGGTAGAGGCGCTGCTTCGCCTTTTTTAAGACTGAGTCTATGTGTGTTGTCCATGTCAAGTCCTATGGATCACAGTATGAAGCGCAGCAAGGATCTTGCTAAGAAAGGACTGCACTTTGACAACATCATTGATAAATAGGAAACAGGGCTAAGTGTCTGGGTTTGTCAGACAGAGGGAGAGGGGAGGCGGTGGGAGAGGGTCCATTATTGTGCACTCAGTTTTAGCATAAAATGAAACTAAAATTGTTATTCAGGTCAAGCACGGTACCATGCTACTGAATGAGCACATTTTAATAGTGTAGGAGCCCCGAGGCAAGAACCTCCATTCAGATTCTAAACACGCCGGTGTCATTTAGTAACCTTGAAGAGGCTTGTTTATACAAATTTAAATTAAATGGCAAGAGGAAGAAAATGATTCTGCAGTTTAATTTACCCTCCAGAAGTAAACAGATCACACAGAGCCAAATTAATATTGCTCTTCCCATAAGGAAGATAATGAATATCACCTGACTGATTGTCTGACATATTTACCGCATGGACAGGTGCAATCAGGGATGGATTACAGAGTGGGCCTACCGGGCACGGGCCCAGGGGTTCAGCCCCCCCCCCCCCCCCCCCCCCCAAAGTTAGAGGCTCTGCTTGAAGTTGCTGTTATTTACTTATTTAGTTATTTTAGTCTGTGTCTCACTGCAGAGTTGAAGGGCTTGGTCATGTGTGTCAATAACAGAGCCCCAAAATACCTAACTGGAGGAACAGCCTGAACCAAAACCAGCCCAACCTAATAAGCAACATAAGCGTGCAGGGGGGGGGGGGGGGGGGGGGGGGGTTGTCCAACAGGGTTTGCTCCACATTTACATTTAGTCATTTAGCTGACGCTTGTATCCAAAGCGTCAGCAGGAAGGGTACAACTCTTTCAGCTGAGTAACAATGCTGAAACTTGGGTGCTGCAGTATTGAGCGCATAGGCATAAGATATTAGTATAATAGGAGGAGTGCATGGTGGTATAGGACAGTAAGATATACAAACTGATTTTTTTTTAAACGGGTTGTTTACAAATATGTAATATATTGAGAATATGTAATATATATGTACTTATTTGTAATACGTATACCTTGAACAATACGATACAATACATAAATATATGAATTACTTGCTGGCCAAAGGTTTATGCCCCGAAACCCCCCGAGCACAGCAACATGAGAAAAGAAGAGGGACACCACCACACACCTCTGGAGTAAGTGATGATCGAGAGGGTGTTAGCGTAGCGTTAAACTGGAGCCCATGAGCAGAACACAAGGGAGAGAGAATGGAGCGGTTTAGGTTGTTACCATGCAGACAGGGTTAGCAAACAGGAATGTTCGACAGGTGCTCCACAGGAACGTCCTGGCGGGCGGTGTCTCGTGAGACAGCGTAGGCCGGCAGCAGATGGTCCTGGGCACAGGGAGGGAATCAGACAGAGCAGCAAGGTAGGTTACGTCCTCGTACCTAGGTAGGTGCAGAGTCTTATAGAGAGAGAGTTCGGACACTCCCATAGGGCTTCATTGTTATCGTGGAATGCGGAAGTAAAGCGCCTCATGGGCGTTACGTAGTTCAAGTCTCAGAAAGCTTTCAGCTCAACGCCATGCATTTTCATTCTTTCCGAGGCGGCACTCGCTGGTAAGTTTACTTTACTTTACTTACTTACTGCATTTTTTTTTACATTTTAACTAGGGATGCTCGATATTGGCTTTTTTACCGATACCGATATATCGATATTGTCCAACTCTTAATTTCCGATACCGATATCAACCGATATCAACCAATACCGATATATGCAGGGTTCCCCCACCCCCAAAAACGGAATAATTTCAGGTAATTAACATTACATATCTCTTGTTGTGGAATTAACACAACATTATGCATACTTTTGACAATAAATAAAATCAGAATTTGTTCTTACTTGCTTGCCTGGGTAAATAAAGGTTATAGAAATGTAATTTTTTTTTTTTTTTTTTTGAAAACCGATACCGATATTTTCCGATACCACATTTTAATGCCGATATCGGCCGATAATATCGGTAGGCCGATAATATCGGACATCCCTAATTTTAACGCATTAGCAGACCACTCATGGATGAAGTCAATAGTAGTATTTTATGTAGCAATCTTTAGTTAATGTTTATCATAAGTTAATAGCTTGTTAGATTCTAAATGCAGTTAGATAACGTTACCATACTGACGTTGTTAAAGTGAGCAACATGTAGTTTCGATTGTATTCGTATTAGTACATCTGATTATAACTGTAATGTGGGCTGATTAATACAATTATGCTTGAGTGTTTAACAACTGCCATGATATGGCTAATGTAAAAGAATAGTCATCAGTAGCTAGCATAGTAACGTTCGAAATTGCCGTCATCGCCTAGTGATATAAAGTAATATAATGTAAATATTAAAGTAGCAGACATGTAAATGATATAACGCAACAGTGATCAATGCACATTGTGTTAATAAGTACCAAAAATTGCTGTAACAGTAGTAGTTCTGCCGTTCTGTCCCGCTGAAATCAAGTCGACAGCGCTGAGTGCAAAAACAAATTGGAACTAAGGGAGCTACGTGAACCACGTGATCGCCTGGCGACGAGATCAAAGCGTGTCGCAACTCTCTCTCTATAATACTCTGGGTAGGTGTAGCAACACTCGGACGGTGAGTGGCAGGAACCGCAGGGCTCATATCAGAGCTGGTGATGACCTGACGAGTCTCAGGTGTGCAGGTAGGGCTTGGCTGACATTGTGTGAACCCATCGACAGGAAGCTGCCCATATAAGGGCGTGGAAGCAGGGGGGGGAGAGAGAGGCTCTGGCCGTGATTCTAACAGAGGGATTATGTTTGTACGAGTCCATACAGTCTATCTTTAGTAAAATGCTACTCATTGTGCCTTTAACAAGATCACAACATATCTAGAAATACGCACGATGAGACAAGATAAAATCCCTTGCTACGGCAAGCGGCAAGCGGCGAGGATGCGAAGGCTGGATAACTGAATGCTTTACCGATGCTTAGCTTATATATAAAGGTTCGAGAATACCTGCCAACACTCCCTCCTGGCTCAAGGTAGTAGGAGTAGGAGCCTAAGGAATCCTTTGAGACGTGGCTCAACACTGCATGTCAGTCTTTTCTGTCTTGTGACAAATGTGATGAGCATTATCCCTTTCACTACCACACTACAGAAGGTTAACCGGTCACTACCACACTACAGACAGTTAACCGTCTGTAGTGTGGTAGTGAAAGGGTTAACCTTCTGTAGTGTGGTAGTGAAAGGGTTAACCTTCTGTATTGTCACAGTGAAAGGGTTAACCCTTTGGTAGTGTGGTAGTGAATTATTCTGAGTCTCCACTATTCAAATTATGACAATTTCGAGTGTAGAGGGGCTAGAGAGACATCATGTAATTCACCTATAATTATTACAATTCCCTTGCTCAATTATTTTTAATATCTTGCTCCAGCAATTTCTGGATTGATCCCATCAGGCAGATGATGAGAATGGCTCAGAAACCCCACACACACTGACACACATATTATTGTGAATACAGTACCGCAGAGAGCCATACATCCTCGGAATAAACTGGGTCTCTAGTTTCTGATTGTAAAGTTTCACGAGGCCGCGATGATCCCATAGGTACACAATCTGTAATGTTATACAGCGAGGTCAAGTTCAAAAGAAACAGAAAACAGTGTCATTCAAAGGGGCTACTATGGAGACTCACATCATCACACACATACATTCGACTGGACTCATTGGAGACACACAATAGTGACTACTCAGCTGTACAGCCACACCCAGCGTTAGGCGTCTGTGCCCGGTGACCCATTGTCTCACAATCTGCCCATGGGTGCAATGATCCTCACTGGGGGAAGAAAAGAAAAAAACACAAAACATTTCCCATCCGCAAACCCATATACTGGAATCCGTGCAGTAGGGCGAGATATGATTTATAGTCGTGTGGTGTTAATGTCTGTAACGTTGCTGTAAATGGAGCGGGTTGGGGTGGGGTGGGGGGGGGGGGGGTAGGGTCGCCTGGGTCCCCCGGGGCCTCTATATGTCACCCTGCTTCGCAACGCTCCACAGCCGCGGCGCACGCAAGCCAACCTTTGGAAATGTCAGCGTGATAAAAAAAAAAAAAAGCCGATGGGTTTCAACACGCCTGCCCTGGCGGTGTCAAACGTCATTAGTTTTAATCCCATTTGCGGTGAAATTGCTCTTGAAAGGTAAAAGGATCTATAACTGTCTCGGGGCCGGCCCTGGGTCGGGCCGCATTGTAAATCTATCTATACGCCGCTCTCCCTCTCAACCCACGGAGGTTTATAAGGTTGGAATGAGACTGTGAGTGAGTCTTACGTGCAGGCTGGAGAGGTTGTCTTTCCAGGCGTTAGGCCAGTGAACTATTCGCTAGTTAAGTGGCGGCGCCTCGGAGGATCTGTGGGTGCTCATGTGTCTCTGTAGAGTGCCGTGTTCCGGCCCAGACGCTGTGAGGAAGAGTTGTCCTGTCCGCTCGACTTATCCCTGCCTGTGTGAGCACGTGCGTCCTGTTGTACCGCCGCCACTTTAGACGCTGCAGTGCCGCGAAGGCTCTTCAGCTCAAGGGCCAACCGCTCTCCAGCCACTTGGCTTCATAACGTGGGAGAGGAAAATGACAGCTGCGAATGTTCACCGTTAACACTTTGAGTGCCGCGCGTATTTTGCTTATCTTTACCCCTAGCATGCCAGCTTTATAGTCGTTTCCGCTGTCATTTCACTATGTTTGTGTGTGTGTTCTGTATTATAGCTGTTGTAGAGACATGGTGTGGCTAATTTTTACAAACATTACTTGTAGTGCAAGATGGGAATAATAGTTTGTTTCCACACGCTGTAGTTTGTAGTTTATTACACACTAAACATTGCGCATTTCCAAGATAATCCAGTCTTTTTTCATAGATCACGAGATAAAACGCGTTATGTGCAATAAGCCCAAACCGTTCTGGCTGATCCCCTGAAACCCCAAATACTCCCAAATCAAAAGGTATATGACATGTATATATGTACCTTCACAAAATCAATCATCATGGGGGGGGGGGGGGGGGGGGGGGGAAATAGATTAGATTAGGTAAAAATAGACATGTACCTTACCTTAACCAGCAGGTATTCCAAGAAGAAGAATTCCAAGTGATCGCATCGCCATCGCGATTACCAGTGTATATGTCTATACACATTTCGATGGTCAAATATGCTTAGGCAACGGAATTTCGAGGCGAGCAATGGGAATTTCTGTTCCAGCAGGAGGAGGGGCCACTAACCAAGGATAAATTAAAGTGAGGCTGAGTATCAACCCAATCAAAGTATCAAAAGTGTGTGGGGATGTGCCAAAATTATGCAGATCGCTCCCGGCAAGTCTGTAGAGCGGGGATCAAAGTAAAAAGATCAAACGATCCAAAAATGTTATATCTCGCTTTTGGCACTGAAAGTGTTAATAGAACAACATCGGATGGAAATGCAATGCAAGGGTCAAGGGAATATACAGTGGTTAAAGTGAATCAGAACTAGGTCACAATAGAACAGAACAGAATAGAATAAATTAGAATCGTGATATTTAAGGAGGAAATAACTTGCAGAACGCAAAAGCAATAGAAATAGAATAGTGTCCAATGGAAATGGGCACGGATAAACTCGATTATTATAGAATAGAATAGGATCATCTATTATCCAACTGAGTATTGTGATCTTATGTGGTTGAATCACGCTTAGCGTTCATTCGAGGACGGCGGTTTAGTCACAGCAGGCCTATATTTACAGAGGCGGTTATTTAGGGCCACGCTTGCTTGTCCGCCTTGACTCAGTTGGGCCACAGACAGCGTCTGGCCTCGTTCTACTGTGTGTCTGAACCGCTTCCTGTCCCAGACACAGAAGGATGCTGGGCGCTCCTTTTCACTTCCTCTATCTGTGATGACTGTGGCTTCCTGTGGGTCTGACACTGTGTGTGCGTGTGTGTCTGTGTGTGTGCGTGCGTGCGTGCGTGCGTGTGCGTGCGTGCGTGTGTGTGTGTGTGTGTGCGTGCATGTGCGTGTGTGTGTGCGTGCGTGCGCGTGTGTGTGTGTGTGCGTGCGTGTGTGTGTGTGTGTGTGTGTGCGTGCATGTGGCTGTTAGTGGATTCAGAGAAAAACAAAGTAAATACTGTACTGTATGTCGATCTGGCGGATAAAACATGAACACATGCGGTAGAGGAAAACAGGGAAAACAAGCTGGTTTATGAATGAAACCAGACATCGGTATCATCAAATGCAGTGTTTCATTGTGATTGATTGATTGATTGATTGATTGAACATTTTATTAATAGATTGCAGAATGGGTACAATACAGTACGGCTCAATACACTTAAGGGGATGCAGACCAGAGAAAGACTTTCGTCTTGTTTACATCAGGGTCCCCCATTTTCAATTCATCATAACATATATGACATAGTACATGACGTACAGATAGACAGTACTGTTACATCATTGGAATGAGACTGTTTATGACTTCGCACACGGCCCCCCCGAGCCTCTCTCTCCATCACTTCACATCCATTTGGCTGCTTCCACCGCCGTCCCTCATGTTGAAATCAATCCAACCGCCGCGCCGCTCGACGAGGGGAACGGGCCGCAGCGCAGATGCTGGTCGCATTGTGTGGTTGACTTCAGCAGTCAGCCAATCATGAGTAACCGCTCGTTTGTGTTCCCGTTGCCATCGTCGAGCGCAAGCCAAGCGTGCCTCTCTACCTCCCAAATGCCACGTAAAGTCCCAGTGCGCTGCACAGATGCTGCTGCCGAGTGGCTTACGGTTCCAGGAAAACCATCAAACCTACTACCCATGGACAGGGATAGGACAACATCCCGTGGTTCAGTCTCTCCCGTTGTGTGTGTGTGTGTGTGTGTGTGTGTGTGTGTGTGTGTGTGTGTGTGTGTGTGTGTGTGTGTGTGTGTGTGTGTGCGTGCGTGCGTGCGTGCGTGCGTGCGTGCGTGTGTGTGTGTGTGTGCGTGCGTGCGTGCGTGCGTGCGTGCGTGCGTGCGTGCGTGCGTGCGTGCGTGCGTGCGTGCGTGCGTGCGTGCGTGCGTGCGTGCGTGAGAATAGTATAGTATGAGAAACACTATACAAGGTATGGATGTGTGTGTGTGTGTGTGTTTTGATCTGTACATGGACCAGGCCTTCCGGGACAAGTATATCAAATACCAACCACTGCTCAGTGTGATGGCCAACCTTGGGTATACAGTAGGTGTAGATATAGTGTACTTGTATTCGGAAGTCTTGGCCATGTATACAAATGCACCATGACCGGTCTGAAAATTGCTGCAATGTCTAAAAGAAAAGCCAAACAAATTGCCAAATATTGCTCTGTCTCAGCTATTATTGGCAGCTTAGCCACGTGGAGAAGGAGGTGCTATGTGTACCCTTAAGTGTTCAGTGCTGCTTGGCCCCGATACATTTGATTCCCTGTTTATGTAATATAATTTGTCGAACCAAATAAAGTATTAAAATGTGAGTGTGAGAATTGTATAGTATGAGAAACACTATACAAGGTATGGATGTGTGTGTGTGTGTGTGTGTGTGTGTGTGTGTGTGTGTGTGTGTGTGTGTGTGTGTGTGTGTGTGTGTGTGTGTGTGTGTGTGTGTGTGTGTGTGTGTGTGTGTGTGTGTGTGTGTGTGTGTGTGTGTGTGTGTGCGTGCGTGCGTGCGTGCGTGCGTGCGTGTGTGTGTGTGTGTGTGTGTGTGTGTGTGTGTGTTTGAATGGGAATGTGATAATGGTATAGTATGAGAAACACTATACAAAGTATGGATGTGTGTGTGTGTGTGTGTGTGTGTGTGTGTGTGTGTGTGTGTGTGTGTGTGTGTGTGTGTGTGTGTGTGTGTGTGTGTGTGTGTGTGTGTGTGTGTGTGTGTGTGTGTGTGTGTGTGTGTGTGTGTGTGTGTGTGTGTGTGTGTGTGTGTGAGTATTGTATAGTATGAGAAACACTTATACAAGGCTCTTCTGAAGCCCTGTGTTCCACATAGGTCCTTTGGTTTTAGTCTGGAAGCAGAAAGGCTCTTCCAGATGGAATGTAGGCCAGGCTAGTAAAATAAATAGAATGAAATTTATAGAATGAACAGGGTGGTATGTGTAAATGGCTGCTTTTTTATATAGCGCTTTTATCCAAAGCGCTTTACAATTTGTTCCTCACATTTTACCCATTCACTCACACATTCACTCACCGACGGCGGAGGCAACCATGCAAGGTGCCAACCTGCTCATCGGGAGCAATTAGGGGTTAAGTGTCTTGCTCAAGGACACGCTGCCCGGGAGAAGCTGGAGGTGCGAACCGGGAACCTCCGGATTGCCAGACGACTGCTCTACCTCCCGAGCCACTGTCGCCCCTTCGAGAGATGAGTGAGTATAGGTGTGTGTCTTATCTATTAGAACTGTCTCTATGTGTGAACTGCAGTGTTGTAGTACTCGAGTCCGAGTCCAGGACTGATTTTTAGGACTCGAGACTCGACTTGGACTTGAGCACTGATGACTCGGACTTGGACTCGAGCTTTGACTGCATTCGGACTCGGAAGGTGCAGACGAGGACTCACACTTGTTAATTGATACAGGTTGATCGAGTATTTTTTGTAATAGGCCCTAATCATTTGGCACAAGATATGGATGGCTAGTGCATTTTGTTTGGCTATTGTGTCACAAAGTAAATAAACTCCCTTTGAAACGGTGACCGTTGTGTCATTTACGTTTAAAGTAGACCTTTTTTATTTGTATGTCGCCTGATCTCAAACCTACCGAAGTCGGCCCATGTCACCCCACTTCTTAGGGACCTGCACTGGCTCCCCATTGCTGCACGAATCCGCTTCAAGGCCCTCGACCTGGCATACCGTGCGGCAAAGGGAACCGCTCCTGCCTGCCTCCGGTCAATGGTCTCTAACTACACACCCTCAAGACCCCTACGCTCTGCATCTTCTGGCCGCCTCAGACCTACTCCTATCCAAGCTCTGGGAGGGTCATCAAAGAGAAGTCGCCTATTCTCAGTCCTTGCCCCACAATGGTGGAATGAACTACCCACCCCAGTTAGGACAGCCGAAACACGTCCAATCTTTCGCCATCGACTAAAGACGCACTTCTTCAACCATTATCTGAAAAAATATATATATATATATTCAAATCTAACCCTAACTAACCTTACTGTTATGCACTTGTCCTAATAAACTAACCTACACTATAGCACTCAACACTTTGATGAACATTGTTACTCAGCTGATAGAGTTGTGCCCTTCCTGATGACTTGTTGTACAGAACTTGTAAGTCGCTTTGGATAAAAGCGTCAGCTAAATGACTAAATGTAAATGTAAATGTAAATGTATGTCAGCTCTTTGACTGCCAGAGTGGAGTGGACTCAACCTCGATGACTTGGACTTGGACTCGGACAAGGGTAATGGGGACTCGACTCAGACTCGACTCTGGCTCTTCTTTGGTGACTCGGACTTAGACCTCGGACTCGAACAATGAGGACTCGAGACTCGACTCGGCCTCGAGATTCCGTGACTCGACTACAACACTGGTGAACTGTGTGTGTGTGTGTGTGTGTGTGTGTGTGTGTGTGTGTGTGTGTGTGTGTGTGTGTGTGTGTGTGTGTGTGTGTGTGTGTGTGTGTGTGTGTGTGTGTGTGTGTGTGTGTGTGTGTGTGTGTGTGCGTGCGTGCGTGTGTGTGTGTGTGTGTGTGTGTGTGTTGGGAGGACAGGACTGGTGGTGGGGCAGTGTGTAGTGGGTGGGATGGGGCGGTGAGTACTTATATAACAGCGATAAAATCCTGACAAAGACTAAACTATCTCAAACGACCGACCGACGGCAGTTCTGGATGAGCTTCCATATTTGCATTGAAAGCGAGCCGTAACTTAACGCTCTCCAAATGCGAAATGAAACATCCTTCCACCTTGCGGCCTGATAAATCAATTGCGAATAACACCTTCTTCCATTGAGTTGAACAAACACCAACTCAAATGGAGCACTGGGGAGAGTGCAATGCATCACAAACAAATCTCATTTAAACGCAATTCATTCCGATAGTGGTGTCAAATGTATTCAAATTCTACATCAGATATGCAGACGGGTCCCGCCAGCTTTGTACATGACACTGAATAAAACATTTATTCTGCCGAGCTGGGGGGAGAAGTGAGAGGTTGAGTAGATATACTTCCATAGGAAATTACAGAGCCTGGGATTGAAATAGATTCAGCCACAACCTTGCCGTTTGTCAAGCTTGCGGAAAAAAAACAAATAAAACACGAGAGATTATGTGCTCAGCTCCAATTTTTGTTTGTTTGTTTGTTTTGAAGGCTGGCTCGTGTCATTTGCCACCGTCGTCATATAGTTCAGCAGCAGGTCAAAAAGGTCTGCTATGAATTTGTGTGCAGATGAAAAATTGCAGTGAAAATGTTTGCCACTGGTGGTACATCTAGATACTACTAGAAGTGACACATTTGATCACAGCAGATGCAAAATTGTGTCAAGACAAAACATGCTTTCATAGAATAAAGGAAATTATTTTATATAAAGGAAACATTTAATCATACATTAAAGTAATTAATTATTATTATTATTTAATTGATTTGATAGATGTTCAATATTGTTGGATACTTGCTGGTCTATACGATTGTGGAGCGAGTCCCAATTTGAAAATCCACAACTCATGAATCCCATCTCTATCTTCAGCCCTCCCTCTGAGCGGTGAAGCCCCTCCCATCTCTCCCTTCAGCCCTCCCTCTGAGCGGTGAAGCCCCTCCCTCTGAGCGGTGAAGCCCCTCCCTCTGAGCGGTGAAGCCCATCCCTCCTCCCTCTGAGCCATGAAGCCCCTCCCTCCTCCCTCTGAGCCGTGAAGCCCCTCCCTCTGAGCTGTGAAGCCCCTCCCTCTGAGCAGTGAAGCCCCTCCCATCTCTCTCTTCAGCCCTCCTTCTGAGCGGTGACGCCCCTCCCTCTGAGCAGGGAAGCCCCTCCCTCTGAGCGGTGAAGTCCCTCCCTCTGAGCGGTGAAGCCCCTCCCTCTGAGCAGTGAAGCCCCTCCCTCTGAGCAGTTAAGCCCCTCCCTCTGAGCAGTGAAGCCCCTCCCTAGCGTTATACATAACAAATAACAAATCCCCCCGGAATCAAAACAAAAGAAAGTAATGACCTATCTAATAGAAGCTCTGCGACCATCGCATCACTTTTGCCAATGTTTACTTCGGTCTTAGCCTTGTCTTTTGTCGTGACCTTTTCAAAAAACGGTTTTCCTTTCTTTTTTTTTGTTTCTTTCGCCGCTATGGAAGCTGCTGGAGGTGGAAGTGGAGCTTGAAAGTTGTCGGCCATAATTTCCTAAATAATTATCTATTTTCCTAATCTAAAGGTAGGTAGATAGTACTTGCAGCATTTGTTCTATGGCTAGTAGGGGTGTAACGATTCGACCTCGACCTCGATTCGATTCGATTACGATTATTCAGGCAACGATGCATCATGAAATCTCTTCATTTGACCACGATTCGATTCGATTCGATTAATTTTCGATACATTTTCTATCAGTTAATTTTGAATACACAAATGTGGCTGGGGGAACTGATTCACTCAGCATGATCAATAGGTCAATAAAAACAATACACACAAAAAAAAACATAATATTTTTTTCTTATTATTATTATTATAATTTTTTTCGATTAATTTCGATTATAATCTATTCTAACATATTCAAATCGATGCATCGAATCGAACACATTAGAATCGATGCATTTAGATTAATCGATGCATCGTTACACCCCTAATGGCTAGCCTTCCGCTGTCCAGACTGACCGGCAGCGCGCATTCACCACCAGTGACGTAGGACAGAAGTCCTTCATTCCGACAGCCATCAGACTATACAACGCATCACTGAGCCGCACTGCATCACTGAGCACAGAGTGACAGTTACCATCTTCCTGGACTCTTACTTTTGAAACAACACTGTGCAATATTACACCTACTGTAGACAGTCAGTATATTTTTACTGTATTTATTTACTGTATATTTTATTCTATTCTTATTCTTAGGCAATTTGTTTTGTTATTCTTATTCGTGACTTGTTCTGTCTAAATGTTTAATGTGAGCGATTTGCAGTGTCAAATTTCCCTCGGGATAATACAAGTATTTCTAGTGTATTCTATTCTATTCTATTCTATTCAGACAGGCAGCTCGGCCAATCGTTGCATTCGGTCTGAACAACGTTATTGGTAAAGGTTATTTTAGGATCAGAGGACAATGGAACAAGGGATTCTTTTGTATTCCTTCTTGATTTCTCTCATATTACAATGTCAGGATGAATAGGATTTCAACAAATATAACAAAAAGTGTTTTGGGGTACAATCGTATAGACCAGCTTTAAAGACATAACAAGCATAATATTTGCCTGTTTTTAACACACATACAAGAGAGAGAGAGAGACACACACACACACACGCACACACACACGCACACACACGCACACACACTCGCACACACGCGCACACACGCACACACACACACACACACACACACACACACACACACACACACACACACACACACACACACACACACACACACACAGTAGAGACCCCATAACTGCTATCCATAGGGAGGAGTGAGCCTAAGCCGGCCTGCCTCATATCAGGGGGCCCTTGGAATAAGTAGGGGTTCAGTGCCTTGCTCAAGGCCATTCTGGCAGTGCTGATGCACACTACAGCACGCCACACTTGAAATGCTGATGGCTGGAATCCAATTGATTTAGCTGGAATCACATCAGGGAACATCTCAGCAACCGGTCAGCCTCCAGGCTAATCTACCAGCCCAACTCATAATTATAACCATAGGAAACAATATTATTATGATATAAACAAATGTGGTATATACATTATAAACAATGAATACCATTGACTTAATTAGTAAGCTGTTCAGGGGGGTTTATTGTGAGAGGGAACCTAAACACATTGTTAGGAAACACTTCCCCCGTGTGGTGATGTGGTCAGGTACAACTCACTATTCTGCACCACTACGCTAAAGGTCCTAATTGTCACACGTGCTCAGTGGTTGCCACCAGCTAGAGATAATAAACCTGTGCATGGATCTCACTGCTCCTAAGCTACCTGCCGTCCACCGCAGCATAGTCTTCCACTGGTCAGTTGGAGCCAGTGAGTCACACATATCCGCGAGCCAAGTTCTAGTCTCTTAATACTTTGCCAATTTGTCTGCTTAAGTGGCAAGTGATTACTTATGGCTGAAGGCAGAATAGAGAGTAAAGTGCAGTCAGACTACACACACATGCTTTAGCTACCGCTGAATTCCTGGGGCTCTGTCATCTCTGGGTACCATTTAATCTCCTGGGTTCTGTGTTCACATAAAAAAAAGATGGGTCTATCTGTTCAGAATGCTCTGGTTAATGTATGAGCGACTGGGACAGAGGAAATTGGACTGTGTGTGTTTATGAGAGAGAGAGAGTGAGAGAGAGGGGGGGGGGTGAGACAAAGAGATAGAGGGAGGAAGAGAGAGAGAGAGAGAGAGAGAGAGAGAGGAAGAGAGGGTGGAAGAGATACAGAGAGCCAGAGAGATAGAGAGGGGGAGAGAGAGAGAGACACACACACACACATAGCCAGAGAGAGAAACAGATCATTATATGATATTCTGTACCCGCAAAAAACTAAAACAAAAGGCTGGCTGCCACAAAACAGTCACATCTAGAGACCTCAAAACCTACTCTAGCGAGGCCTTTAACCTTGAACTGGAGAGCCTGGACTGGTCAGATGAACTCAATGGTACACTGGTTGAAGAAACATGGCTTGGTTTCAAAACCAAATTCTCAACAATACTAAACGACATGGCCCCCCTAAGAACCACCAGGGTAAAAAATCGCGCTGAGCCGTGGATGCACTCCGAAATACTGGCCGCTATGAAAACCAGAGACAAAAAATGCTCTGAGTTTCGTAAAAGTCAGTCAAAGCTTACTAAAAGCACGAGCAGTGAACTCCAAGCCCACGTGACTGAACTCAAACTAGAAAGAAACAGACTAAGAAACGACGTAAACTCCATGATCAAAACTGCAAAAAAGAATTTCATCAATGACAAAACTGAGGAAAACAAAAACAAACCACGTGAACTTTGGAAATTACTCAATAATCAACTAGGATGCAGTAAAAAACTTAAAACCAGATTCTCAAACATAAACATAAAAACGGACAACACGCTCATCACAGACAAGCTGGATGTAGCCAATTACTTAAACATTTTCTTCACAAACATAGCCACAACACTGGTAAACAAACTACCCTCCCACTCAGGGCTTTATGGGGTAGAACACATAGTAGCTTACTACAAAAACCTAGGGGTCCGCAAGGACGACTTCAAGCTGGAAATGGTAACAACAGATGAGGTACTCAATAAACTGAGCGCCCTCCAACCTAACAAGGCCACTGGCCATGACAACATCCCCTCCAAATTCCTCAGAGACTCAGCAGCCGCCATCACCCCAATCATCACACACATAATAAACCTCTCCATAAAACAGGGACACGTCCCCAAGGACTTCAAAATTGCGAGGGTGACCCCTCTGCACAAAAAGGGCAGCAAATTAGACCCAGGCAACTACCGCCCTGTTTCTATTCTCACCTCCATCTCGAAAGTCATGGAAAAAATAGTCTACGAACAGGTCGAAAAGTACCTAGCGGAAAAAAATCTAATCTACGAATTCCAATCTGGCTTCAGAACATCCCACTCCACTGACACATGCCTTCTCTATTTGAATGACCACATCAAACAAGAGGTGGACGCAGGCAAATACTGCGGCATGGTCATGCTGGACCTACAAAAGGCCTTTGACACGGTCAATCACTCCATTCTGATTGACAAGCTAAAAGCAATTGGTTTTGATAGTCTATCAGTGAGCTGGATGCAATCCTACCTTGAGGGGAGGGAACAGATGGTGGAGGTAAACGGTACCCTATCCCCCCCTCTCACAGTGAGCTGTGGTGTTCCACAAGGAAGCATACTAGGACCGCTACTGTTCCTAATTTATGCAAATGACATGTCGTCAGCTTGTGACTGCAACTTGTTCCTGTTTGCGGACGACTCAGCCCTGCTGGTCTCTGACAAGAACAAGTTACAGGTTGAAAAAACCCTCAGCTCGGAACTAGGCAGAATCTGCATATGGCTCGCTGATAACAAACTATCATTACACATGGGCAAAACAGAGTCCATTCTCTTCGGTTCAAATAACAAACTCAGCAAGACCGACGGCTTCTCAGTTACAGTGGGTGACAATATTGTCACAAGGAAAGATGAAATTACCTACCTGGGTTCCATCCTAGAGGCTAATCTCTCCTGTGACAAAATGGCATCCAATGTAATAAAAAAGTC
>NC_140166.1:43126616-43169116 GCF_963971535.1 Notolepis coatsorum | reverse complement strand
CGTACATGTGTCCCTCAGTAGGCTGCGCCGCCTCTGTAAGAATACCACCCAGACACCTTGAGATTTCCTTGACCACTGATTGCTGAGCCACTCCCTTGAGATCACTGCAATATGAACCACGGACGTACTGTAAATCACAAGGCCATGAAGTGTAATAAAATATCCCTCTCTCTCTCTCTCTCTCTCTCTCTCTCTCTCTCTCTCTCTCTCTCTCTCTCTCTCTCTCTCTCTCTCTCTCTCTCTCTCTCTCTCTCTCTCTCTCTCTCTCTCTATCTCTCTCTCTCTCCCTCTCTCTGCTGTTTGCTCTAGTTAAACACCTACCTGGGGCCATATATCTGTTGCTATAGCTACAGATTCTTCCAGTGGACATGGAGTGTGATATTACCGAAGGAGACCAGAGAGCCCACTTTAATTACACACAAATGAAATAAATCATAACCAGTCAGCCGACAAGCACATAAAAAGTAATGACACCGCTGTCCTCAAGACTGTGAAACCCGAGGAGCACACCGAACGACTACAATACCAGTGGAACTGGGAAAACCCGAACAATTGCTCTAAAATAGGAACTCTACCGTGTGTATCAACATAGAGGCGATATCGGATACGGGAGAACAAGGACAGCCGGGAGCAGGTCTTCCCACGCGGCCGCTGCACTCCCTGGCCTTGTAATAGGCCGGCTCCTACGGAGCATGACTTTTAGATCCCTGCTAATTTAATGTTCCCTCGCCTAATTGTCCCTGAGTGCTTTGCTCTGAAGCAGCCCTGCTGTATCTCAATGAGGAGGGCTTGTTAAAGGTGATGGCTGTGGGTGTGTGCGTACGTGTGTCCCTGTGTGTCTGCAAGTGTGTGCGTGTGTGTGTGTGTGTGTGTGGTGTGTGTGTGTGTGTGCGTACGTGTGTCCCTGTGTGTCTGCGTACGTGTGTCCCTGTGTGTCTGCAAGTGTGTGTGTGTGTGTACGTGTGTCCCTGTGTGTCTGCAAGTGTGTGCGTGTGTGTGTGTGTGTGTGCGTACGTGTGTCCCTGTGTGTGTCTGCAAGTGTGTGTGTGTGTGTGTGTGTGTGTCTGTGTGTCTGCAAGTGTGTGTGCGTACGTGTGTCCCTGTGTGTCTGCGTACGTGTGTCCCTGTGTGCCTGCAAGTGTGTGCTGTGTGTGTGTGTGTGTGTGTGTGTGTGTGTGTGGTGTGTGTGTGTGTGTGTGCGTACGTGTGTCCCTGTGTGTGTCTGCAAGTGTGTGTCCCTGTGTGTCTGCAAGTGTGTGTGTGTGTCCCTGTGTGTCTGCAAGTGTGTGTGTGTGTATGTGTGTCCCCGTGTGTCTGCAAGTGTGTGTGTGTGTGTATCAAGGTTCCCGTTATCCAGAAATTACCGGTCAAAATCTATCCGGTCATAATGTCCTGTGATAACAATTAATCTTTTTTGTGATCAAATGAGTATTTCCACTTTTCCATTCTCACATGTAACAAAAACACAACACAATACAGTAGTAGTAATAATAATACACAAGACATCACAGGACAGTACTTCAACAATAATAATTACAATAACGACAAGACATCAAATTAAATTAATAGAAAATAGAAAACAGAAATAACTAAAATAATAAAAAAACTGAATATAAAAATAAAACTATACTGTCACAGACACTACAAAAGACATCTCTTCCCCCATAATTTCCCAAAATGTTGGCGTGTTCCTTTAAGCATTGGGTATAACATTATAGCAATAAGCTCAATAAACACCGTTTCTGACCAGAATTTCTCAAATTCTGTCCAGGACATTGACACGTGGGCCGACACCAATATGTTCCAGCAGAAACCCCCTGGTGTGTTGTAGCCTCTTTCACACATGAACTCTGGACAATGCAATTCTCCGTAGCAGACGTGTTGGAACACATGGTAACACTGTACTTGTTTAGGAGGGGTGGAGTCACGTGGTGCCTAGGGCATGATGCAAAAAGGGACCTCCGCCACAACATATCAGGTACACCTAGAAAATGTGCCAAATCTTGATTAGACAAATGCCTTGTTGTTGTCCCTGGTTGGGAATGAAACTGAAGAGAGAGTGAAGATAACACAGATAATAGATTGTATCCACAATCCAGACATTTTCATTTAAAGAGGGAACAGGCCAAACGTACACACCATGGTTGTGTGTATGGGACATGCTTAGTCTATGTTAACCCTTTCACTACCACACGACACAATGGTTAACCCTTTCACTACCACACTACAGAATTGATTGATTGATTGAAAACTTTATTAACAGATTGCAGAATGGGTACAATACAGTACGGCTCAATACACACGGATGCAGTGTGATTAGGCATGGGCCGGTTACCGGTCATAATGTTCAATGCACAGGGGGTATTTAGCGTTAGCCCTTCGCCGAGTGGTTTGCATAGTATGCATAGATGCATAGCTGGCAGTTGGCTACAAGCATAGATGGGGCGGGCATTATTATGCAGATGAGAAACCTCTGATGTCACAGATACGCAAAATTTCAGATGACTCACTTGAGTGAGGGACAATATTGTGAGATGAGAATTGGAAGAATGCGCCAAATTCAGAATTAGAGACATAGATCCTATTAAGGATAAGTCCATAAGTCCACATAGCTAGAAAATAATGCTAAACACTGGAAAAGGCCATTTATAAGATAGTTCCCCTTTAAATGTATGTTTAATCCAGTAAGAATAGTACTAGGCTATATAACATACATCTGTCAAGTAGATTACATTAACAAAATGTATTGCCCTTTTGACATGTAGCCTACATATTCATAATCATTTATTTGGAAGTATTTTTTTATTCTGTACTTAGTTTGAAAGTGGTCAGACAGTTCCCTCTGTGTGTAATACAATCTTCACACATTCATAAATAACACTTACAGAAAAGCTGATGTGCGTTTTTGTGCACTGTAATAAAATACGTTTTTTTCTTGTGATATACCGTGAAACCGTGGTATTTTTGCCCAAGGTTATCATACCATCAAAATGTCATACCGACACATGCCTAAGTGTGGTAGTGAAAGGTTAACCTTCTGTAGTGTGGTAGTGAAAGGGTTAAATAGGGAAAAGGCCTCATTTACACAACATGGTTGTGGGACACAACTCTGGTTGTGTGTGGGACATGCTTAGTCTATGTTAATCAATACGCCCACTCACTCGCTGTGTGAATTCTGCAAACAATGACCTGCTTGTTTCCCGACATGGGCGCAGTTTGTCATTACACGGACTTAGGACTTGGGTGCTGGGAGGGTAAACTTAGCAGAATAATTTGAACGTTTGTGTTCGCACATAAAGCCCCTCCGATTAATGTGCAGTTAACACTTTCAGTGCCGTTCACGGATAAACACGTTTCTGGCGCCCGTCGGTTGAGTGCCATTAACTGATTAACACGTTTCTGGATCATTATTTCTTTTATTCGCTATGTCCATTGATAATTCCTCGGGGAAGCCTGTGCAGGCTGGCCTGAATGGGTCTGAGATCGTAAACCACCATCATTGGATTCTCTCTGGCTCAGCCTGTATGTTGATCTAACAAATCCAGTCCGGGTTTTCCTACTCGGGCAGTAGCAACCTTTATAACACATGGATTGGTTCATGTATTGTCGTGGATTATCTTGGCAACACGATCGAGATCAATACTTGGAATAGCGATCAGATAATTGGATTATTCTTTTTGCAGTACATCCTAGTCAAGGTAAGTGCTATATGTTATCAATCTTGCGTTGATCCGAGCATGCCTTTACTGTGATCCGTGTGTCCTGTAACTTTACTCCACAACGTATGCCGTTGGTGACGATCGACGCATAACCCCCCCCCCCCACCCTTTCATGCATGCATGATGAGACATAATACCGATAATCTAGCGTTTATTTCAGATTGATTGTTGATCCAAGCGAGGAATGGCACGCTTCCTAATGAAATGCAATAAAACGCTGTTTAGCTGCGTTTCCTGGGATTACACAGAATTACTCTAAAACTATACTCATATTCACACAGTATAAAACGGGAATGTATTGATGATCTGTTTTTTGCATGTCGACCGGAAGAAACTCAATGACAATCGACTATATTATTAGATCCATAGCTCTAATATTTAATATAGTTTTAGCACTGCAAACACCGGCATGTACCCCCGTTCATTACAGCTCTGGCACACACGGCCATACGCCCACAGCGACCTCTGGCGCCCAATGTGTTAAGGTCAGTACATTTAAATGGTAAATGGTGCATTTATATTATCCAAAGCGCTTTCCAATTTTTTTCCTCACATTTGACCCATTCACTCACACATTCACACACCGACGGCGGAGGCAACCATGCAAGGTGCCAACCTGCTCATCGGGAGCAATTAGGGGTTAAGTATCTTGCTCAAGGACTGTGCTGCCCAGGAGGAGCGTGAATCAAACTGGGAACCTCCGGATTACCAGACGACTGCTCTACCTCCCGATCCACTGTCACCCCCATGTACGAAAGGGGCTTATGTCATTGTCAAAGAGATCTACTAGGCTTATGTATCAGGTCTGTGTATATGTGCATGTGGGCGTGCGTGTGTGTGTGTGGGGGAGTGAATGATTCAAGGATCCAATTCAATAATCTACACCTACTTCCAGTGAATGATGCTAACGGTGCAGCTGTTCCCTAAGCCTAATGCATGCACAGAGAAGAAAAGGGTATGTATCTGCTTGTCTAACTCCAGGGTAGATGGCAAAGTGGGTATATTGGGTATTGGGATGGCAAATAAGCAAATAAGCGAATTTCCCAAAAAGTTGGCGTGTTCCTTTAAAGTGACATATTAACCCTATCCCCGCCAATAACGTCGTACAACAGGTTTCAAGTTCATGCGAATTCTGCCAATAACGGCGTACGACGTGATTCTGATCATAATTTCATATTTTCGCCATGGTATTCATATTTCACTCACAGAGCCTTGTCGGATGCTGTGTGAGCCAGCACAACTCTGCAACGCTTCAATACTGCCACCTGGTGGCTGATCGGCGAGTTGCAACCGGAAGTTGATCTCTTGTGATCCCGGTGCGTCTCCCTATTCCGTCCGGCCACTCGTTTATCGTTGCGGGACTCAATACACACACCGTGGATATGGATCTTTGCCATAACTCAATAATCTACATGATTTGGGCGTGTATTAGTAATATACAAACCGGAAATGGATCGCCTCGATCCCCACCACATAACTGGGATCTGTTTGCTCCACTCTCATCGCCCAATGGTACGAGGAGACTGACGTGAGTTTCAGCGTTTTTGTTTATCATTTTCGATACAAACTGCTCTGATCAATATATCACCCATACTACATGAAGCATCTAACGACTATCACGGAATTATAAACGACCCCCCCCCCCCCCTCCGTTCACCCGCGCATGATCAGTCATAACGTTTAGGACCATGTACAGTTGAAATTTTTAATATAGCGTCGATCGGTATCAAACTGCATTTGATGATCTATATGCATTTGTGCCTATATCTCACGTTCTGGGAAATACTGCAGAAAACGATAAAAACATATTTATACTCTAGACGGTATTTTCGTATGAATGTGTGAATGAAAAAGTTAAACGTTCCTACATCCTGAACGATAGATAATCGATGTTGAATGGGCCATAGTAATGTCAATTTAGCAATAGAATTTAAAAAGTTATAGCCCTGCAAAGAAGGTGAACATCACCATAGACTTACAGTGCTGGCAGAGATCAAACAGCGATGGATATAAGCGTGGCAGAGAATGGGTTAAAGTGCATGTTTAAGGAGTTTATATTGTACACATTCATACAACCAGCGAAGTATTTAAAGCATGCTGGTACCTTACACTGGGCCAATTAACCCTTTCACTGCCACGTGACAGAAGGTTAGCCCTTTACTATCACACAACCGACGGCGATGCTCCATCATTAGCATCATTAGCTCTGCATTCGCGGAGCTAATGATGCTAATGATGGAGCATCGCCGTCGGTTGTGTGATAGTAAAGGGCTAACCTTCTGTATTGTCACAGTGAAAGGGTTAACCGGCTGTCGTGTGGCAGTGAAAGGGTTAAAAACATGAGTCAAAAACAGGGGCCAGTTCAGCAGCACAGTATTCTACAGTATTCTACAGTATTCTACAGTATTCTACAGTAGCCGAGGACACAAGATCAGCCGGGCCTGCAGCTTTCCTGCTGTTCTGATGGAGCAGCGAACACCTGACCCCACGCTCCCCAGTCACAGGAGGTGCTCAGGCGGGCTCCACTGCAGGCAGACTCTGGTGGCGGGCTGAGATATGAACCAACGGCGGCCCCGGCAAGCACTGTACACGGCCTCACATTAATCACGGAGCACCGTCCCATGCAACACTCACCTGGCTGAGCACAGCGGGCACAGAGGTTTGGTCTGGGTTTGCTTGTCCTGATCTCACTGTCTCTCTCTCTCTCTCTCTCTGATCCCATCCCTCTCCCATCTCTGTCTGCATGTCTGTCTCTCTCTCTAACCATCTCTCTCTTTCTCTAGCCGAGTGGTATAGCACTTTGCTCCTACATTCGATTTATTTTCTAGATGTTTAACCTGTTAAGCCTTAGCCATATTTTCTGAAATTGGCCTAAAAGTACATACCCAAGTAAATGGAAGACTGCTCCACTTCTACAAGGTCCATTTGCATGTTCTTGGTATCTAGGGACATCTATGGACCTCAAGAGAATGTATTATGAGTGTCAGAAATAGTGTGTCTGTTATTATGCTTGAGTAAATTGTAATGAACCAAAGGAGAATATAAATTATTATTATTTGTTTCCCCCCATCTTTGATGGTGAATAACACCATTCTAACATTCCACTGAGCTCATTCAGCACCCTCTTGAGATCATGTGTACTAAAAATCTAAGCAAATGTACAAAGGGCAGATGATTTACAGTAGTTTTTGTAGATACAGTACTGAATTTTGCCATCCAGACACATTCAATATGAAATATGAATATAGAATATCAGGCCTATAAATTACCTTATTATGGCCAAGTCATACATCTATGGATCGGCCCAGGTTTGCTCGACCCGTGAGCTTTGACTGCGGCTTGTGTGAGCTGTGTAGTGTCGTTTTATGAGATTCCGACGTCCATTAAAAGCCCTGGGTCTCCTCTTTCTTAGGACTACAATGATTTCATGACGGCGTCATTTCCTTGTGTCTAAATCATCCGGTTTCTGATGCAATGCGCAGAGATTTTAATAAGCTCATATTTCGCTAATAACACAATCATTGCTAAACAAACATAGTGCTGAATTATTTTTTCCCCATAAAGGTATTTTCAAAATGTTGAAATGCAAACCAAGTGAATCCCAAGGTGGTTGTACTCATTTAGCAGGCTGTCATTTCAAATGACGAGGCTTGTATTTTGGCACCACGACGTCTAATGTTAAAAATTAACTATATTATCTTAGCATTTGGATAGTTAACCCTACTCACTGTTACCTGAAACAAAAAGCCCCAGAAACAACAACCCCCTCAAAAGATTTCAAAACTAAATGATGTTGAGAGAAGAATAGTCTTAAACAGGAGGATTGAGGGCAATGTTGTCCTGAGCCCCACAGTACTTCCCTACCCTGCACTGCATTCATTCAACACTGGTGACCACAGCCAGTAAATCTGAAAGAAGAATACCAAATTGACAGACTAGACACATGATCATATTGTGTAGTCAAAGTAGGACCTCGTGTCAACCTCGCTGGCATCACTGCATGGCATCCCTCAGTCGTAAATCTTGTCGACTGCCGTCACTATCTATGACACGACCATGCATTGCAAACGGATTGTGATTTCTGCTGCACGAGAGGTGGGTCAATGACCCTCATCTCGTTGTAGAGAAGAGCTGTGTTGAAACTGTGCCTTGCCAATCAATTGAAAGCGATACTAAGATTATGTGCAAGAGATCAAACACTGGTCCCAGAAGGAAGATTACCATCCCCCACAGCAACACCATATCGTCCGATTCTATAATTATATTGTGTTTTTATTATGCAGAACATTAAATGCTGCAAAATATCATGTCATTGTGGATTCAATACTGCCATTTAACTATACCCCTCAGGCAGGGAGGTGTGTGTGTGTTTGTGTGTGTGTCTGCGAAGTTCTCTTTGATGTCAAAAAGACAATTAGCTGCGGTGTGATCATGCATATGAACGTGTTACAAGCAGCCAGCTAATTGATCTGTCAGGGTCTATTAGATCTCCCTCTCTTCAGTTCATCTCTGCCTTCTCCTCTTTCGCTCGCTCACACACACACACACACACACACACACACACACACACACACACACACACACACACACACACACACACACACACACACACACACACACACACACACACACACACACACACACACACACACACACACACACACACACACACACACACACACACACACACACACACACACACACACACACACACACACACACACACACACACACACACACACACACACACACACACACACACACACACACACACACACACACACACACACACACACACACACACACACACACACACACACACACACACACACACACACACACACACACACACACACACACACACACACACACACACACACACACACACACACACACACACACACACACACACACACACACAGTTCACCTAGACCTCAACGTACCTCCACACCTGCAACACTGCAGTGTCAGAGTGTTAAAGGAGCACTTTACCCAAAAATTATCATTTGTATATCAATTACTCACCCTGTGATTTCTCTGTATGCCTCCACAGTGAACATAGAATGAAAACGAGACACAGAGTCGAATGATGGTGTGGCTTCCCTGTGCACTCTTTAGCTAGGGCACACAGTGTCATAAATCTCACATAAAGTGCAGCCGGTTACTAACGGTGCGTAACGTTGCTAACATTGATGACGTTGCTTGGTTAACATAAATTGCTAATGTTGATAACCTACCACAGGTAGGTTAAATTGATGTTTCAATGCTGTCATTTCAGAACCATGGACAGCGCACTATTTAATTGTTATTATTCATCTTGCAGCAAAGATACGTGCTGAAGGGCAACATTAGCTTTAGCTTAGCCTAGTAGTAGCTTGATGGTGGCTGCTAATGTTAGCACCAGTAGGACGCAAAATTCTCTAACACAAGTGTACACATTCACAAACGTCAACTTCATAGCTTGGCTTTCTTTTACATCTTTACTTAGTATAGCAGCAAAGCATACTAGGACTGTAACTAACGATATATCGATTAATATGTTGATTCTTTTATCGATTAGTCGATTGATATAAAAAATAACAACAATTGATTCTATTTGCAATTGAATATTTCAAAATGTTTTACTAGTATCCTCAGGTCACATGGGTAGTTGCCTCTTTGACACCACCTACTGAATACCCAGAGTAGGAAATTAGCCATGAGAGCATTCTGACTAGAAACATCACTGCCTGGTTTGGAACCAGCCCGGCCCAGGACAGGAAGGCCCTACAGAGAGTGGTGCGCTCAGCAGAGCGTACTACGGGTATTGCACTACCACCCATGCAGGACTTATATAACAGGAGGTGCAAATCCAGAGCCTGCAGAATAATGGAAGACCCCCACTATCTCAGGACTTTAGCATGTCTATTTTATCATGCCTATTTTATGTCTATTTTATTATTTAGTATTATTGCTAAATCAAAGCGGGCATGGCCACCCGCATTTCACTGTATGACCTGGTATGTATGTGACAAATAAACCTGTAGGAGCCAAAGCTATATATTTAGGTTATTGTATTATATGAATGTGTATATGTTTATTTTTATAACCTTACATTGAACCGGCATTAGGAATATTGATTGGATTTAGATAAAGTAATTGAACCGTCTTATTTGTTATAATAGAACATTCTAGAACATTTGTGATGTCACAGTATGATGTCATGACCGAACGTTCTAGAACATTTGTGATGTCACAGTATGATGTCATGATCGAACGTTCTGGAACATTTGTGATCTCACTGTATGATGTCATAACCGACATTCTAGAACATTTGTGTCTCTATATATAGTCCACAATTCTCTACTCTGCCGGAAATTCAAAAGAAGAAGAAGAAGAAGAAGAACAGAGTGTGTAACTGAACACGACTGAACGGATACTCAACAACATAGACTGAAGCCTGCATTTCTCAACCAAGGTGCCACGCCTACCGTTTTGCTGTGGAAAGAGCCGGCAAGTTGATTTACGGCTTTCCAGTGTGGAGGAATTTTCATGTGTCGAGTCGGCGGTGATTTTGGAGACTGGGAAAATACAGTTTTCTTACCTTGTAGTAGTAACGTGAATATTTAGGAAAATAGCTTTAGGACCACTTCTGTAAAGAAAGACTTCGCTATGGAAGAGAAATAAACCATTTGGATATCTTTGTTTTACACTGGACCTTATTTTTTGACCTTATTTTTTACCTTATTTTTCTTTATTTTGACCTTATTTTATCTTATTTTTCTTTATCAACGAACGTACTACTCACGAGTAAGCAACTTTAACCAGTAGAGTGGAACGTCGGCCCTCATATTATGGCTCCCCGTCAAGGAATTGAACCCCGGTCTCCCACGTGACAGGCGGGGATACTGACCACTATACTGGTGCTGAGGTCCATATCAAGGTGTCGTAGTGGGGACTGCTCCAGGACCACATTGGGAGGGGCGGGTGGCAAGAGGGGAGACAGCTCTAAGAAACTCCTGCTCAAGTTGCTGACACTGACAGCGACCATTCTAGTTAAGTTCTAATGGCTTGCTTATAAACATTGATCTTCTCATTTATCTAAGTTATTATTCGCAAATCTAGTTCATTCAAATCGCGTAACGTTATAGAATAGCATCCTTGTAGCAAAATCGTTTTCTCCAAGCTTTTTCCAACTCACCGCAGGCCACCGTAGGCTTCTGGTCAAGACAGACAATGACCAACAGAACTCGCAGATCTCGTGAAAATGAACTATCTCGCGGCTCCAAGTGGAACAGGAAGATAGACTGGTCTAAGGAGGAGGATGAGAAGCTAACGGGGTTGGTTGATGAATGGGGCACATATGGCTGGTCTTCAATAGCTTATCACTTCAAGTATAAAACACATGTGCAGTGTCAGTATCGATGGGAGACTGCACTCAGCCCTGAGCTGGTCAAAGGCCCGTGGTCTAAAGATGAAGATAAGAGGGTTGTTGAGTTGGTACGCAGGTATGGCTCCGAGCAATGGTCTCTCATCGCCCAGAGCATGAACGGGCGCATCGGGAAGCAGTGTCGTGAGCGCTGGCACAACCACCTTAACCCAAAGTTGAAGAAGACACCGTGGACCCAGGAGGAGGACAAGGTCATCTATGAGGCCCAATACATCATGGGGAACCACTGGGCTCAGATCTCTAAGCTACTGCCTGGCAGGTCAGACAACGCCATTAAGAACCACTGGAACTCCACGCTGAAGCGGAGGGTGGAGCATGAAGGCTACCCCAGTAGGAACTCCCCTGTGACCATCCCCATTAGGGCAGAGCCATTGGAGTCCGCCAACTGTTCCAGCATCAGTGGCACCAACAGCGAGTCCCTGGTCAACTGCACTCTGAACAGCCTGGGAGACCACAGCATGGAGCAAGACCAGTACTTCCATCACCACGACCAACACATCCCCTCCTCCTCTGCCTCCACACCAGCCTCTCCCATGCCGTGGTTTCATGAAGTGTTGCCTTGGAGTGAGTTGCCCACCTTCATTCTGGAGGAAGAGACCTCGCCAGATCCCGCAATCCTCTCCACCTGTCCACACAAAGAGGAGGCCAGCTGCCATTTTGATGATCACCTGTCTATCAGCGACCTGAGCAGGAGTTTCTTAGAGCTGTCTCCCCTCTTGCCACCCGCCCCTCCCAATGTGGTCCTGGAGCAGTCCCCACTACAACACCTTGATATGGACCTCAGCACCATCTCTTCTGGGTACACCGATCAGAACCCTGCCTTTCTCCCCCTCCGAGTTTCTCAACATACACAGAGGCGCAGAAGACTAGCTAAGCTAAGAGCAGAGAGAGAGGATTTCCAGGTCCAGGCTGCTTTAGCTGCCGCAGAGGCTAAGTGCAAAGTACTGGAAGAGTACGAGGGCCAGCGAGCCTCATCCAGAGTGCCCCATATGGATGGAATGAACTCCTGCATAGAGAAAAAGAAGCCCTTCGAATCACAAGCTCACGAGCAGGCTACGCCTACTCCTCAGGCCATAGCGATAAAAGGAGAACCTGCTTACAGTAGCAGCTCCAGAGCACCTGGCGGTGCTACACAGAAGGAACAAGAGTCTCCGCAACAAGAGTCCACACGAGCCAGGTGGATTTCCTAGTGAAGCAACAAAACCATGCTACTCTGCCCCCTCAACAGATTCCTATATTCAAGGGAGACCCTATGGGGTACAGGCTATTCATCAGGGCCTTTGAACACGGAGTGGAGGACAAGACAGATAGTAACAGAGACCGGCTGTACTTCATGGAGCAGTACATGGATGGACAGCCAAGAGAGCTGATAAGAAGTTGTCTTCACATGGAACCAGAGCGAGGCTATCACGAGGCAAGGAGGCTCTTGAAAAAGCATTTTGGAAATGGATACAAGATCTCAATGGCGTATATAGACAAGGCACTGAACTGGCCTACTATCAAGTCCGATGACAGAGAGGCGCTCCACTCCTTTGGCCTCTATCTCACTGGATGCCTCAACGCTATGGCTGACGTGGAGTACATGCAGGAGCTTGACAGCATATCCAATATGCGTGCCATCACAGCCAAGCTTCCGTACAAGCAGAGAGCGGTGGAGAAGCAAAGCCTATGCTCTTCTAGAGAAAGATCAGCGCAGCGCCAAGTTCAGCGACCTTGCCGATTTTGTCAACCTACAAGCCCAAGAAGCCCTACACCCTCTCTTCGGCAACATCACAGATGGAAACAAGAGCCAAGCTAAGGCTCACAAAGATGAGAAGACATACAGAAATAGCGGCGGTCAGGGAAGCTTCACAACCGCTGCTACAGCAGTCCAGAACCCGGCAGAGACTAAAGCAAGGACCAAGGGGGATACACTCTGTGCCTTCTCCAACCCTTGCCTCTTCTGCCAAGGAGAACAGCATGCCATGGAGCAATGCAAAAAGATGAAGGAGTCTCTTCACACGGAGAAGATAGATTTTCTTGAGAGTAAAGGCCTATGTTTCAGCTGTCTGAAACAAGGTCACATGAGCAAGGCCTGCCAAGAAAAGATGAGCTGCCAAGAAAATAAGCACAGGGGCGGGGAAGAAGAAGGTGAAGCCAGTTCTAGGGTCAGTGGATGCATCAATGCAGAAACGAGGACCTGCAGAGCTACTGGGGCCGGCAACGTCGAGAGCATCTTGGCTATCTTTCCGGTCCACATCAAAGCCAAGAAAGGCAACAAGATGGTGGCTACCTACGCGTTCCTCGACCCAGGCAGCAACGTCACTTTCTGCACAGAGAAGTTAATGGCAGCGCTTAACGTCACCGGCAGGAAGACAAGTATCCTGCTAAGGACCATGGGAGGCGAGCAGGTCGTGAGCAGCAAGATGGTGTCTGGTTTAGAAGTCTGTAGCTTGGATAGTGACAACTTCCTAGAGCTACCCCAACACCTTCTCTCAGAAGTCAATACCTGCTCGTAAACAGAACATTCCACTGCAAGAGGAAGTCGATAAGTGGCCCTATCTCAGTGAAGTGCAAATACCGAAGATCCAGGCGGAGATAGGCCTTCTCATAGGGACTGACGTACCCAAGGCAATGGAACCAGGGCAGGTGGTACCCAGCGTGGAAGAAGGGCCGTACGCGGTGAAAACGCGATTGGGCTGGATCGTCAATGGCCCCCTCAGAGGAGAAAAGGGCCATGAAACTACCAGTGGACTCATACAAGTCATGTCCAACCGCACATCCGTGGCCACGCTAGATGAACTTTGGAGTCAACAGTTCAAAAACGACTTCCCAGAGGGTCAAGACGACCGGCTTGACAAGTCGAGGGACGGCATCCAGTTTCTGGATTCATAAAGTAGCTTGATAGCTAGCATCGAAATCATCTGTGTGTCGCGTTGAAGATGACGTCACGGCGCCCCAGCTACACTGACGGGGGGGTACCGTCTTTATATCTATCTAATCCAGTGGTTCTCAACCTTTTTACACCAAGTACCACCTGAGAACGTAGCTGGCTCTCCAAGTACCACCATATGACCGACGTTAAAATTCTATTCAGCTATGCACAGTTCACGCAGGAGGCAAATGTATTCCTAATACCATTATTTATTGTTAACTTTTGTCAGACACAGCCACAATGTACAAAGGGGTAGCACTAGAACTAGCAAACTCTTCCACACAACTCATACAATGCAAGGGGCATTGAGAACATAATAACTAACATTCTCACATAGCAAGTGAGAAAATTAAGAACAACTGTATTTCAGCAAATGTACTTAATTCTCTCTCTCTCGCTCTCACACAGCAAGCAATTGTCCTTCATTATCTCTCTCTCTCTCTCTCTCTCTCTCTCTCTCTCTCTCTCTCTCTCTCTCTCTCACACACACACACACACACACACACACACACACACACACACACACACACACACGCACACGCAGACGCACACACACACACACACACACACACACACACAGCATGTTGTTGTCCATTGACAACTCACATAAGCAGGGCCGGACTGGGGAAATTAAAAAGTGTATATATATATATATACTAGAGCTGGGCCGGTAACGGCGTTAACGTGCTGCGTTAACGCTATACTAGTATCGCGCGATAATATAATTAACGTATTAATCTAAAAAAAAAAAAAAAAAAAAAAATCTTTTTTTTTTACATTTTTTATTTTTTTACCTTTATTTACCCAGGGTAGGTTCGCTGAGCACAGATGCTCTTTTTCAGGAACGCCCTGCTTCACATTCACACAGTTCCATTCACACCTGGGAGCTGCCCAGTACAACAACAGTTGACACCATTGGCCACTGAGCAACTCCACTGGAGCAGTTGATTCAAGCCATGTCACATAGTTCAAGTTTGAAATGATTCTTTCTGTTTTGCTCCTGAGAGTGTGCTATAGTGGTCTGCAAGGGCCTTGAAATAAAGCCCGAGCCCGTGAACTTCAGGCCCTGCCCGAAAATAAGCCTGACTGTAAATAATATTTTAAGCCCTAGCCCGCGTGAAAACCCGATTTTTTTTTATTATTATTATTAAAATATAATTTTTTTTGTATTTGTTTTAAATATTCTAAACACTTTATATATTAACTTAATAAATAAACAAAAACGAAAATGTCCAATAGGTCTGCCTAAATAACGCATATCATGCTGAAAACTAAGAAGCATTTATGCCTCATTCCCAGTGCTCGCTTATAGAGCAGCCTCGTAAAACGTATTGAAGGCTATAGAATCTTCTTTGACACACAGTACACACACACACACGACACACAATAGCCTACTCAGTCACTATATACAAACAAACAGAAATCAGATTTCGAGCAGAGCAATAATGAAAAGCACAACAAAACAGGTAGCGAGCGACCCAGCAAATAATAAACATCACTCACCACGACGTCAGCAACGCGTTGAACAACTTTAACAAAACTTCAACCGGCTACATGATCCAAGTACAAATAAAACGTTCGCCAACTGGCTATATTCCAACCAATCGAGTTGTCCCCGGCCTGAGTTCTCCCTGCGCGCTGCGGTAATTACATCCAAATGTTTCTCTGATGACAGCTTGGCGCAAAAGCGAAAACGAATCTTAAAAACGAAGGTTATCCTATAACCCTAGTTATATGAAAAAAAAAAAAAAAAAAAAAAAAAAAAAAACGGCGGTGCCCGGGCCCGGCCGAGCCCGAATTATTTATTAAAAAAAAAGCCCTACCCAGCCCGAACCCGCCGGGCCGGGCCGGGCCCCGTCGGGCCTGGGCAAGGTTGCAGTGCACTAGTGTGCTAGATACTGTACTGTACTGGTAATATTATTTATTTGTGTTAACTTCTGAATAAAACAACTTATTAAACACAAGTACATCTTATTGAACATTATTTTGATATTTCATTACCAATTATCATAGCAAAACAGCTTTTTCAAACAGTCTGTAATGCATTTTGGAAACGGGAGATGGGCTCATGGTGTAATGGGTCACCTGGCCTGAGAAACATAAGGAGGAAAGAAAAAGTAAGGACTTACTTCTGGTCATCATTTGGGCAAAACACACATATTTTGAATGCCTTCGGCAGGTTTCTTTTTTTTTAGCCATTTTAATCAATCCAGGATTGCAGATAGATTAATCTAGATTAAAAAAATTAATCTATGCCCACCTCTAATATATATATATATATATATATATATATATATATATATATATATATATATATATATATATATATATATATATATATATATATATATATATATATATATGATGATGCACACACACCTTTACAGTGTTTCGTTTACCAGTAGGATGTTATAACATTGCTGATAATAAAAATCATAAGTCTAAGCTATCAAGTCTCCCGTGATTTTATATTACTATATATTAAAAGTATAGGTGGACCATTCCTCGGTTACATTATTATTATTTTCTCCAGTAGTGTGTGTGTATTTTTGGCTAAAGTGGATAGAAAACAGTACTGTGCAAAAGTCTTAGGCACCCAAGAGTTTTTATATAAATTGTCTTAGATGTTAATAATTTTTTTTCTGTATTACTGTGTCAGTAGACTACTCTTTTAGAAACGTTTAATTAAATTATTTTTTAAAGCATCTTCATGGTTTAATGCAGACATATGTTGCAGGGACTATTTTAATCGTCATGTTGGCGACTGTATGCTTCAAAGGGTTAAATCAAGCATGTTTAAGGGCTTTAGAGGAAATGTCAAACTATCGTGATGTACATCGTGTATCGTAACATAGCCAAAACATATTGTGATATATCGCCCAGCCCTAGATAGACCTATCACTAAGATCTGTCTTCTCCAAGAAGCTGCATGAGGCGGTGGTAAAGACCGTCCTCCTACGGTGTGCCATGTACTAGTGACTTTTGGCACCAGGTATTGGTTATCCAGCAGCAGAGACACTTATCAGTTAAAATAGTGTTTGGTTTAGCTCCTTGTTTTTTGGTTGTTAGTAATTGTCTCTAGATTAGAAGTACAATTAGGGGGGCGGTGTAGGAGCCAAAGCTATATATTTAGGTTATTGTATTATATGAATGTTTATATGTTTATTTTTATAACCTTACATTGAACAG
Source organism: Notolepis coatsorum (assembly GCF_963971535.1). Lineage (NCBI taxonomy): Eukaryota > Metazoa > Chordata > Actinopteri > Aulopiformes > Paralepididae > Notolepis > Notolepis coatsorum. The sequence goes on along the minus strand of NC_140166.1, from coordinate 43,151,865 downwards.
GCATTAGGAATATTGATTGGATTTAGATAAAGTCATTGATCCGTCTTATTTGTCATAATAGAACATTCTAGAACATTTGTGATGTCACAGTATGATGTCATGACCGAACATTCTAGAACATTTGTGATGTCACAGTATGATGTCATGATCAAACATTCTGGAACATTTGTCCAGATGATGTCATAACCGAACATTCTAGAACATTTGTGTCTCTATATATAGTCCACAATTCTCTCAGAACAGAGTGTGTAACTGAACAGGAATGAACGGATAGACTCAACAACATAGACTGAAGCCTGCATTTCTCAACCAAGGTGCCACGCCTACCGTTTTGCTGTGGAAAGAGCCGGCAAGTTGATTTACGGCTTTCCAGTGTGGAGGAATTTTCATGTGTCGAGTCGGCGGTGATTTTGGAGACTGGGAAAATACAGTTTTCTTACCTTGTAGTAATGTAGTAGTAACGTTAATATTTAGGAAAATAGCTTTAGGACCACTTCTGTAAAGAAAGACTTCGCTGTGGAAGAGGAATAAACCATTTGGATATCTTTGTTTTACACTGGAGCGGCTGTGGACCTTATTTTTCTTTATCAACGAACGTACTACTCACGAGTAAGCAACTTTAACCAGTAGAGTGGAACGTCGGCCCTCATATTATGGCTCCCCGTCGGGGAATTGAACCCCGGTCTCCCGCGTGACAGGCGGGGATACTGACCACTAGACTGGTGCTGAGGTCCATATCAAGGTGTCGTAGTGGGGACTGCTCCAGGACCACATTGGGAGGGGCGAGTGGCAAGAGGGGAGACAGCTCTAAGAAACTCCTGCTGACACTGGGTCTCATTCTCGAACGAAGTTACGACAAAATATTTCGTCTTAGCCAGATTTCGGCCTATTTAAGACATATTAGGGCTGGGAGTGGGAGTCTTCAAATTTTCCTGAGATCTTATTTGATTGCAGATCTAAGAGTGCTGAGGAGCACACTTAAATATGCTCTCAGCCCACGATCAAATCTCATGATTGATTGACTAATTTAAAATGTTATTATAACTTGACAGACTGTGTTCTCATAGTGATTCCTTCACGTCAACGCTACAGGCCTCCTTGGAATTAATTACTTAATCATAATTAAAATAAATATGACAATATTTGTACGATAAGAAATTACGAATTTGATGTCGGAAAAATAAATAATATGGATTCATCTGATCACAGGGCAGCTGGATTAACCATATCTGAACCAGCTATTTTGGACAAATAATTACTCAGATATTCAAACACAATTATGCAATTATTGTGAAATGATTGAAAATAATAATAATTGAATGCCTTCTGTGGAATTTGTATTTCTTATTTGTTACACATCTGTTTTAATGATTAATTATATACATTTGAAAGAATGCAGGTCAACATGCAATGTATCCCATTGATTGGTATACAATGGGACAGACCTTTGTTTGATTGATTGATTGAAAACTTTATTAACAGATTGCAGAATGGGTACAGTACAGTACAGCTCAATTACATAAGGGGATGCAGACCAGAGAAAGAATTTCGTCTTGTTTACATCAGGGTCCCCCATTTTCAATTAATCATAACATATATGACACACAAGACACAGATAGACAGTACTGCTACATCTATACATTTATGACATACCAGATTTGCAAATACAGTACTGTTTGTGATACAAAAAGAGTCCAGAAAAGAGAGTACATTTGACGTAGAAACTGTTGGAGGAGGTTGGGTAGGGATGGGTGGGGGATAGACTTACACTGTACAAGCAAAACTGTACATTGGAATATTGACAAAACCATACTTGGTCATTTACTGTACATTGGAGGGGTTGATATAGCTATAAACCTGCATTCCTTCAAATATATCATTAATCAATTAAACTTATATTGAAATACACTATATAGCCTATACACCAACACTGAAATGACAGTGGATAAATAAATAAGAACTAAAGCTAATCGGTGGAAATAGACTGCATTAATATTGCATAACAAGTCTTGTGTGCGCCTACGAATGAACAGTAGCCTATAGGCTTATGGAATAACAAGCCATACTGCGTTAATTCATTACGCCCGCCGTAGGCTATATATATTATGTCATTCATTCATTCATATACAGTACTGCGCGCGCGCATGTCTGTGTGTGCGCGCGCTGCGGCAGGTGTGTACCGCGTCCGCGAGCTGTATATGATGCCAATACATTAATAATCTAATCTAGTTTTGATGGGCGCAAGCGTGATTACGAAACCTGAGACGCTCTCTGATTGGCACTGACTGACGCTAGGTTTCGTAATCACGCGGCTCGCAAAGCACTTCCGCCATTCCATTTCACACAGCTGCGTCACTAGTTGCCTTATAAGGAACTATGGAGGCGGTGTTTTGTATGCAAATGAGCTGAACGGGAACGCGATTTGGAGTTTACGACAGAATGCCATTCTCCAAGCAGATATCAGATCATATCATTTCTGCGACCGTTTCAGCCACTTAAGACATATCTCCAGCACGTTCAGGACTCAGAGTGTACTTGTCATAGATTATGTCTCAGTGGTTCCAAGATAAGTCTTCCAGAATATATCTTTGGAAAATTTTCTGGAATGAGACCCACTGACAGCGACCATTCTAGTTAAGTTCTAACGGCTTGCTTATAAACATCGATCTTCTCATTTATCTAAGTTATTATTCGCAAATCTAGTTCATTCAAATCGCGTAACGTTATAGAATAGCATCCTCTAGCAAAATCGTTTTCTCCAAGCTTTTTCCAACTCACCGCAGGCCACCGTAGGCTACTGGTCAATAATAATAATAATAATAATAATAATAACTTTATTTATATAGCACTTTTCATACAAGATGCAGCCCAAAGTGCTTCACATTACATGATAAAAGAAAGATAAAACAATGAATAATAACAAAAGAACATAAAGTAAACCACACAGTCAAAATCACAAGTAAAGAAAATGGATAAAGATAAGATAAGATAAGATATTCCTTTATTGATCCCCTTTGGGAAATTCCAGTGACACACACATACAGCTCATCGTCTCATTAACAACAACATATCACAATCATTACATTTTTACAGTAACAACGGCACAACATAAATTCAAACAGACATGTACATTTGTTGACACATGTCGACTACAGAATGCCTGAGACACCATATGCGATAGTTGGCTGCGACAACACCGGGGTGTCGTTGCGCCAGGTGGCGGGAGGGAGGGTGGTAAGATTGTCCAGCGGGAGGGGGCAGGGACGGGGGGGATCAGGCTTTGGTGATGAGACAGTCATTTAGGCTCCCCTCCAGCGCGCATACTAGTCGGCTGCCGTCACCATCACGTGGGAGTGGCGCCGGGCGTACACGCGGGAGGGGGGATTGGGTAGGGAGTGGGGGTGGGGGAAGCCGCTTGCCACTCTTATCTCCCAGAGGGCCTTCGACTCCAGCAGCTCCCTGTTTCGACCTTGGTCCAGGAATTTGTTTTGGCTGACTGACTGGCACATTTATTCCAGCCACGTCACTTTAAATTTGATTTGAATAGAGTGAAATATAACTCTATTGATTTGAGTGGAGTGAGTTTTAACAACTCCGTCCAAATGACTGAATGCATTATTAGTCCAAGTGTCCAAGTGTCTTAATCAGTTCATTTTGGTAGGTCCTGTGCACGGTAAACAGATCCAAAATCTTCTTATTGCAGTCCAAAAGCTTCGATAATCCAAAAATGACCACGTCTTCAAGTTGGTAGCCCGATTATGATGTCCCAATAGGCAGAGAGGGTTAGCCTTATTCTGCTTCTTGAAGAAAATATGCAATCCACTGATTAGATCCATTTAGCCCATGTCCATCCCATTGCCGTTGTGTCCTTGGGCAAGACACTTAACCTACTTGCCTCGTATGAATGTGTATGCATGTGAATTAATGTTGGTGGTGGTCGGAGGGGCCGTAGGCGTTGATTATTCGCCACGCTTCCGTGGGTCTGCCTCAGGGCAGCTCTGGCTGCAATTGTAGCTTACCACCACCGGTATGACTGTGTATGAACGAATAATGGACTCTGTGAAGCGCTCTGAGTCAGAGCAACAGTCAGTCAGAGAAGAGCGCTATATAAATCCAATCCATTATTATTATTATTTAGAGTTGATTTGAGTATAGTCCGGCAACCGGCACGAAGCAGAGCATAGCAGCGTCGGGCTCCATGGAGCAGTAGAGGCGGCGGTAGGAGCGGCCTTGAGGAGCCTGCTGAGAGGAGAGAAATGCGACTGTCTCTGGGAAGGGCTGGGAAGGAACATTTTGTATTTAAAGAAAAATTATAAAAAGAGTTGCTAATTAAAAGCAATATTAAAAAGGTATGTTTTCAACTGTCATTTAAAAATGTCTACTGAGCCAGCCTCTCTAATATTTTTTGGGATTGTGTTCCACAGCTGTCAAGACAGACAATGACCAGCAGAACTTGCAGATCTCGTGAAAATGGACTATATCGCGGCTCCAAGTGGAAAAGGAAGATAGACTGGTCTAAGGAGGAGGATGAGAAGCTAACAGGGTTGGTTGATGAATGGGGCACATATGGCTGGTCTTCAATAGCTTATCACTTCAAGTATAAAACACATTTGCAGTGTCAGTATCGATGGGAGACGGCACTCAGCCCTGAGCTGGTCAAAGGCCCGTGGTCTAAAGATGAAGATAAGAGGGTTGTTGAGTTGGTACGCAGGTATGGCTCCGAGCAATGGTCTCTCATCGCCCAGAGCATGAACGGGCGCATCGGGAAGCAGTGTCGTGAGCGCTGGCACAACCACCTTAACCCAAAGTTGAAGAAGACACCGTGGACCCAGGAGGAGGACAAGGTCATCTATGAGGCCCAATACATCATGGGGAACCACTGGGCTCAGATCTCTAGGCTACTGCCTGGCAGGTCAGACAACGCCATTAAGAACCACTGGAACGCCACGCTGAAGCGGAGGGTGGAGCATGAAGGCTACCCCAGTAGGAACTCCCCTGTGACCATCCCCATTAGGGCAGAGACATTGGAGTCCGCCAACTGTTCCAGCATCAGTGGCACCAACAGTGAGTCCCTGGCCAACTGCACTCTGAACAGCCTGGTAGACCACAGCATGGAGCAAGACCAGTACTTCCACCACCACGACCAACACATCCCCTCCTCCTCTGCCTCCACACCAGCCTCTCCCACAATGCCGTGGTTTCATGAAGTGTTGCCTTGGCGTGAGTTGCCCACCTTCATTCTGGAGGAAGAGACCTCGCCAGATCCCGCAATCCTCTCACCTGTCCACACAAAGAGGAGGCCAGCTGCCATTTTGATGATCACCTGTCTATCAGCGACCTGAGCAGGAGTTTCTTAGAGCTGTCTCCCCTCTTGCCACCCGCCCCTCCCAATGTGGTCCTGGAGCAGTCCCCACTACGACACCTTGCACCATCTCTTCAAGTTCAAGTTTCAAATTTCTTTAATAGTTGTCCTACAGAAGTACAGAATACTTTTATACAAAATGCTTCTTACTGTTACGCTCCAGAGACTGTGCTAGACAAGATAAGTATGAAATAAAATAGTATAGCATGTAAAATAGAAGTAAAAATAGAGGTCACAGTGTTCAGTATAGACATATGTACAATGTTCGATGCAGAATAGAAGTAACTGAGTTACCATACAATATACAATATACTATGCAATGTACATACAATATACATATACATACAATACTATATAGTGCAAAGCAGAAATGGGATGAGGTACAATTTAGGTACAATTTACAGTAAGGTGTACGAGTTGTAGTGCAAATCCTTTACCAATCAATATAAAGTGTGTTTAGGTGATCTAAAGTGTGGAGAGTGGGTGCTGCAGTGTGTTGTTTGTTTAAAGTGAGTGTGTGCGTGTGGATGTGTGTGCTGTGTGCATTTGATGGTTGTTGCATAGTGTTTATTGTTCGTTGAGCAGCCTGATGGCCTGGGTACACACCGATCAGAACCCTGCCTTTCTCCCCCTCCGAGTTTCTCAACATACACAGAGGCGCAGAAGACTAGCTAAGCTAAGAGCAGAGAGAGAGGATTTCCAGGTCCAGGCTGCTTTAGCTGCCGCAGAGGCTAAGTGCAAAGTACTGGAAGAGTACGAGGGCCAGCGAGCCTCATCCAGAGTGCCCCATAGGGATGGAATGAACTCTTACATAGAGAAAAAGAAGCCCTTCGAATCACAAGCTCACGAGCAGGCTACGCCTACTCCTCAGGCCTTAGCGATAAAAGGAGAACCTGCTTACAGTAGCAGCTCCAGAGCACCTGGCGGTGCTACACAGAAGGAACAAGAGTCTCTGCAACATGAGTCCACACAAGCCATGGTGGATTTCCTAGTGAAGCAACAAAACCATCCTACTCTGCCCCCTCAACAGATTCCTATATTCAAGGGAGACCCTATGGCAGGGGTCAGCAACCTTTTTGACATGGAGTGCCTGTTTGAAATATAGTTGTAACTTCTAATATAGTTGTAACTTGTAACATTTCCCCCCCCCTCATAATCAGGTATTTTTAATGATAATTTTTACATTATTACATCATTATTGTTAGTTATTATTAACAATATTATTATGATGGTTGTATCAACCCTAAATCTGAGTTGGGGGGGGGGGGGGGGGAATGCAATGCAGACAAACAGCTGCATACAGTGCGACCATTTCACTCACATTTGCCCATTTTTGCCTTCTCTACTTGAACGACCACATCAAACAAGAGGTGGACGCGGGCAAATACTGCGGCATGGTCATGCTGGACCTACAAAAGGCCTTCGACACTGTCAATCACACCATTCTGATTGACAAGCTAAAAGCAATTGGTTTTGATAGTTTATCAGTGAGCTGGATACAATCCTACCTGGAGGGGAGGGAACAGATGGTGGAAGTAAACGGTACCCTATCCCCCCCCCTCACAGTGAGCTGTGGTGTTCCACAAGGAAGCATACTAGGACCGCTACTATTCCTAATTTATGCAAATGACATGTCGTCAGCTTGTGACTGCAACTTGTTCCTGTTTGCGGATGACTCAGCCCTGCTGGTCTCTGACAAGAACAAGTTACAGGTTGAAAAAGCCCTCAGCTCGGAACTAGGCAAAATCTGCATATGGCTCGCCGACAACAAACTATCATTACACATGGGCAAAACAGAGTCCATTCTCTTCGGTTCAAATAACAAACTCAGCAAGACCGACGGCTTCTCGGTTACAGTGGGTGACAATATTATCACAAGGAAAGATGAAATTACCTACCTGGGTTCCATCCTAGAGGCTAATCTTTCCTGTGACAAAATGGCATCCAATGTAATAAAAAAAGTCAACCAACGAACGCGATTCTTGTACCGGATCTCCTCTCTGGTAAACAAGAATACCCTGAAGACTCTAGCAGGAGCACTCATTCAAGGGTACTACGACTATGCTTGCACCTCATGGTACCAAAGCACCTCAAAGGCACTAAAAAACAAATTACAAACATATCAAAACAAGCTAGTCAGACTACTGCTTGACCTGACTCCTAGAACCCACCTCACCCCTGCCCACTTTGACAACCTAGGATGGCTTAGAGTAGACGACAGAGTACAGCAACTTGCAATGGGCCTGGTCTACAAGATACACTACGCGACCAAGGTACCCATGTACATGTCAAAATACTTCCCAAAGGTCAGTGAATACCACGATCACAACACCAGAGGGAGCTCCACAAATCATGTAAAACCCAGATTCGGCTCAAACAAGGGACTAAACACGTTTCGCAATTATGCCACATCAATGTGGAACGCCCTACCTAAAGCTGTAAAGGAATGTGAATCACTACCCACTTTCAAAAACACTCTCAAAAAACACCTACGTGAGACTGCAATTCGAAACTGGCCCCTACAAATGTCCTAACCTAGTTGTACAGTAAATGACCAAGTAAGGCTTTGTCAGTATTCCAATGTACAGTGTAAAATGTGTGTGTGTCCCCTACCCAACCCCCCCCCCCCCCCCCCCCCCACCTCCAATGTACAGCCCTCACCCAACCCCACCCCACCCACCCAACCTCCTCCAATGTACAGTTTCTACGCCAAATGTATATACACTCTTTTTCTGGACACTTTTGTATCACAAACAGTACTGTATTTGCAAATCTGATATGTCATAAATGTATAGATGTAGCAGTACTGTCTATCTGTATGTCATGTATGTCATATATGTTATGATGAATTGAAAATGGGGGACCCTGATGTAAACAAGACGAAAGTCTTTCTCTGGTCTGCATCCCCTTAACAATTGTATGTATTGAGCTGTACTGTACTGTACCCATTCTGCAATCTGATAATAAACTTTTCAATCAATCAATCAAATTCATTTTTGGACACATCACACACCATCGGTGTGTGTACTGTACGTTAGCTGTCATAGCTCCACCTACAGGCATAGCTGTCAACATTGGCAGGAGACAAAACGTGTACATTTTAGCCCCGCCCCTTTCCCCGGCCCGCCCCCTAGGCCCCGCCCCCTCCCACCCGGCCCCACCCCCTCCCAATGGAGCTGCCTCGTCGCTGCCATCTGCTGGTCAAAACCTGTATGTATCCAGCCATTCGTTGTAGGGTAAACCTTTCCTACTTTAAGTGTAAATGCTATGTAAATTATGGTTTTGTTGAACATTTGTATTTCACAGGAGAGAAACTGTATTCAAAGAAAGCTATTAAAATAGTCTTTGAATCTAAATATACTTTCTTTGTGTTGATTTTACATTAATTCCATGATTTTACTCAAGTAAATATCTGTTACAAGCTTCGGTTTTATGTAGAAAAATGCTGTTTTTAATCTAGATTAATCTAGATTGATTACAGAAAATTGTGAGATTGATTAGTTAATTTTTTTTTTATATATTGGCGGCGCTGGTGTATATATTATATATATATATGTGTATATATGTAATGTGTGTATATATGTCAGAGAATCAGCCCCTTGCGTCCTTAGTGTATAGCATATGACATGGTGTATGTTTGTTCATTGATGTGACAGTTTCTGGCAACATACTATTGTTCTTTTTATTTCTTTTTTCTTTGTGTTTGTGATTTGTCTTGATGTGTTTGTGAAACTATAAAAGCTGAAAATAAAATATTATAAAGTGTAAATGCTATAAAAATACAGTAAATTACATTTTATCAAAATATGAACCATTAAATAAAGGTTGTAATCTGTAAATGTATTTGATGTGACTGTAAATGTTATGAATTGAAAATGGGGGAAGTCCTTCTCTGGTCTGCATCCCCATAACAATTGTGTATTGCGCAATACTGTATTGTACCCATTCTGCAATCTGTTAACACCAGGTGTTCTCCAGGTTCTCCAATGTATTACCATAGTGTCTTTATACCTTCATCACTGTAGGCTACATATTAATACTACAACTCGTTAAAGCTATAAAAAATACCTATGGTCATTAATTTAGCAGTGGGAATATCATTTTTGGAACAGTGTGTGTGTCTACAGAGAAACGTGAGATAGAAAAAAAGCCAATGCGATTTTGTGTTTTTCCTCAATATCTCTGCAATGCCTGCGAGTTACCAGTAACTGTATTTGTCATACCAAATATAAATCGCATTCAGGAAATTGGGCGTCAGTGAGTGAAGGCATGGAGGAATGGGAGGAGGGGACGCGTGAACCTTAGGGGACGAGCAGAGCAAACGGCTGTTCACCAAGTTCCAACACATTTACACATTCCTGCATCACATACAGTAACTTTGTATTGTTTTATCCACAGAAGATTTGCAAACCTTTTGTTCCAGAGACAAAAGCCACAGAGTGGGCAATCAAGAAACACTGGCTAAGTTGATTTGACACCCTCGGTGCATCAGTCTCTCCCCTGAGCTCTGAGCAAATCCGCTCGCTGTTCTTACATCCGCTCGCTGTTCTTCTTCGGGTTGCAACGGTCTGACTTCCTGTGATAACGTTCTAATCTACACTGCTGCCACCTGTCGTCACGGAGGGGAATTGCAGCCATTTTGTAAAAATTAATAAGTACAAAATACGTGCCAATACGTGAACCGTGAACAGGGCGTGAAGAGGCTTGAAAAAACAGGAGAATCCCGGGAAAAACGGTAGGGTTGACAGCTATGCCTACAGGCCTAATGGAGAACACCAGGAGAACACCAAGATGTGAATGGAGGGTGAATGTGAGGTATATCGTGTAAATAAGTTTTGATTGATCGCAAGACTACACTGTAAATAAAAGAATAATAATAAGTTACCAGAACTAAAAAATATTGAGTTCAGTTACTGTGCATTAAGGTTTTCAGTTTTCAATCCATAATAAGTTAACAGAAAAATAAGTACACAACCACATTATTTCAACCTAATAAAACTATGTTTATTGTCATTGTTTTAAGAACACAAGTTGACTTGGTAATACTCACATTTTGAGTAAAAAAAATGGCTTTTAACATGTGCAATGTTCAATGAAATAGAAAAATATATAATACAATTTGTTGATTAATCCCACTGGTCACAATGGTGACCGTAATAATGTTTTTGTTATAAGGCTCTGCAAATGTTACTGAATGATGTAGCAATGTATTTCCAGCTAAATTGAAATAATAAACAAATAAAGGGTCTCAATTAAATATGTGGTAGTAAAAATAACCTGTGGGAGGATTTCAACAAGATAAATGCGACAACAGTGCAAAATATTTCACTATAATATTTCAAAGCAAAAAAAAATTAAAATAAAAAGAAATTATAATATATATATATTTTTTTTATGCTGCCCCCTGTGCCTATGCAAATGCCCCCGCGTGCCTATGCAGGCACGCGTGCCTAGGGTTGCCTACCCCTGCCCTATGGGGTACAGGCTATTCATCGGGGCCTTTGAACATGGAGTGGAGGACAAGACAGATAGTAACAGACAGTGTTGGGCAGTAGCTAGCTACAAGTAGCGACGCTACATAGCTTAACTACAATTTTCAGTAGCGTGCTGGTAGCTCGCTACTTTTTAACCAGGGTAGCGATCTCTGTAGCGGAGCTATTTATAGAACGAAGTAGTAACGTAGCGACGAGAAACGTTACACACTACTTTCGTCTAGACTAGAAGATCTGCGAGGAGAAAAAAAAACTCCCCGTAAAAAACCCACTATGATTGGTTGGTTTGTTTAGATATGAGTGACGACTCACGATTGGGTATGGTAGGCCAAAACTTTACGGGTAGGCCAATCAGAGGCAGGATAGGGCGGGACTCCAGGCCGCAAACCAGGAAGTGAAAATCGAAACGCAGACCACTGAATGAGAATGAATGGATCATGCAATTTACAATAACAGAACCAGTCAGCGCGAAATAATGGCAGAGGGATTTGATGTTTCCACTGATGGCATTGATGAAGATGATGTCAACAACAATAACAACACTGCATCTCCATGGCCCTACCTGGACACGTTTATGAGTTTGACTGAAAAAACGCCTAAAACATATGTGTTTCGGTGTTTATTGTGTCAACCAAAAACGAAGCTGCTCTCGACGTCCCACACGTCCAATACTAACTTGAGAACACATATTCAGGTGAGCTGATGAAAACCCTTACTGTCTTTACATAAACATTGTCAACTGTTCCCAAACAGCACACAAGTCAGTGCACTTTTTATCAACAGCTTTAACTAACAGTCTGAGATAGGCTAGCTGCTATGAACAATATTATTGATTGAAAAGTGTATTAACAGATTGCAGAATGGGTACAGTACAGTTCAATACATACAATTGTTAAGGGGATGCAGACCAGAGAAAGACTTTCGTCTTGTTTACATCAGGGTCCCCCATTTTCAATTCATCATAACATATATGACACACACGACATACAGATAGACAGTAGTGCTACATCTATACATTTATGACATATCAGATTTGCAAATACAGTACTGTTTGTGATACAAAAAAGTGTCCAGAAAAAGAGTGTATATACATTTGATGTAGAAACTGTACATTGGAGGAGGTTGGGTGGGTGGGGTTGGTGGGTGGGGGCTGTACATTGGAGGGGGGGGGGGGGGGGGGTAGGGGGACACTGTACACTGTACATTGGGGGGTGGAGAAAAGAAAAAAAATAGGGAAAAGATCGTCCTAGACCAGTGGTTCTCAACCTGTGGCCATGGAATGTTTTGTGAGTTACATATCTAGCAGCCAAGGATAGTATTGTTTGTCTAGCAGTGTCAAGCTTGAGTGTTATACTCTGAGTACATACTGTAGTAGTATAGTTCCAATGCCGATTACCCCATGCTGCTTATTTCCGTACTTGAATGAAGAATGTAAGAATGTATAAATGTTACATAGGATTTCGTTAATGTCTATTTTGTAGACAAATGTTTCTTGCACTTTTTCTTTGGCCAGGTTATTGTCATTTTGCTACTGTGGTTTGAGTTGAAACAGTAGTTTATCCTGTGCTGAAAAGTCTCCATTCCAATAGAGGGAGTATATATTTGTGTTTATTTTATTATTGTTTCACTGCCTTTTATTTATTACGTTTCCACAGTTCTTTCCTCATGTTAAAAGGATGACACAAAAAGCCAGACCGAGGGCTTGTTTCAGTTTTATAATAAACAATCAAACTGAGCTATTTTTTTGCCTGCCTATTTGTTTGGTGTAAACTTGATCACAAAGTAAAAAATAAAATAAAAAAGTAGTGCCGATGTAGCTAGCTATTTTTGCCATGTTCTTGTAGTGTAGCTTGCTACATTTCTCTGCGGATAGCTTCCATTGTAGTTTAGCTATATTTAATCGAGAGTAACTTGTAGTGTAGCTTGCTACATTTTCCAAGTAGCTTGCCCATCACTGGTAACAGAGAACGGCTGTACTTCATGGAGCAGTACATGGAATGACAGCCGAGAGAGCTGATAAGAAGTTGTCTTCACATGGAACCAGAGCGAGGCTATCACGAGGCAAGGAGGCTCGTGAAAAAGCATTTTGGAATATCTCAATGGCGTATATAGACAAGGCACTGAACTGGCCTACTATTATTATTATTGAAATTCTTTTATTGGGAAAACCACATTGAGATACAGTATCTCGTTTTCGAGAGGGTCCCACATTTTGTGCAATGTAATACAGAACACATAACACACAACAAAAAAATAAAAAAATAGAGGACACGTATACAAAAACACAATAGAACAAGTACACATTATAAGAGGATATGTCTCATTATAAGAGGATAAGACGATATGTCTCAATCGCATCCCATCGCAAGCCATTACTAAAAAAACCTAACTTGGATAGTAATGTAATGGCAAATTATCATCCAATATCCAACCTACCATTCATTAGTAAAGTACTTGAAAAGATAGTTTCAGTTCAAATAAATTCCTTTCTTGAAGAAAACAACATCTTAGAAGAATTTCAGTCGGGATTCAGAAAATATCATAGCACTGAAACTACCCTCACCAAAATAATCAGTGACCTCAGGCTAAACTCTGACGAGAATAAGATCTCCATCCTTATCCTGCTAGATCTCAGTGCAGCATTTGATACAATCGATCACGATATTCTAATCGATCGTCTTGAAAACCATGTTGGTTTCTCAGAACATGTGCTAGGCTGGTTTAAAACATACATCAGAGGGAGGAAATTCTATGTTAAACTAGGAGATCACATGTCTGAACGACAACAACTATGGAGTTGCACAAGGGAGTTGCTTAGGTCCTTTACTCTTCTCCCTTTACATGTTACCGCTGGGTGATATCATCAGAGAACATAATGTAGATTTCCATAGCTATGCGGATGATACACAACTGTACATATCTGCTGAACCAAATGATACAGCGATTAGCTCCATTACAGACTGCTTACTGGCAATAAATAAATGGATGAGTAAGAACCTCCTGAAACTAAACGAGAACAAAACTGAAATTCTAATTATCGGCCCCAAAACTAAAAAAGAAACATTAATAAAGAACCTGGGAGGACTAACCCCTTGGATCAAATCTGAGGTCACTAGTCTCGGGGTTATCATAGATTCAGAACTGAACTTCAATTCTCATATTAGCAAAGTGACGAAAACATCGTTCTTCCATCTCAGAAATATAGCAAAAGTACGACCATTTATTAATCAGAACGATGCTGAGAAGCTAATTCATGCATTCATATCTAGCCGGTTAGACTACTGTAATGCACTTTTCACAGGTCTCCCTAAGAAAACCACAGAGAGGCTTCAGCTAATCGAAAACTCTGCAGCCCGACTGCTAACTAGTACCAAAAGGAGAGAGCACATTAGTCCAGTCTTAGCTGCTTTACACTGGCTTCCTGTAACATTTAGAATTGACTTTAAGGTCCTTCTCCTTACATACAAAGCTCTAAATGGACAGGGACCTAGCTACATCGCCAACACTCTAATAAATTACACACCAGCAAGAACACTGCAATCATCTGCTGGACTACTAGAGGCTCCCAGAAACAGTCAAAAGAGGATCGGTAATGCAGCCTTTATCAACTATGCCCCAAAACTGTGGAACAAACTACCCCAAAACATCAGAGAAGCCAACTCGCTAGACATCTTTAAAAGACAGCTTAAAACCGTGCGGCTACGTGGCGCAGTGGGCAAGGCGCTCGCAACGAATGCTGGAGACTAGGCTCGAACAGGATGCCTCCTGTTCGAGCCCCGCTCTCCACATTGCTTTCAGTTTAGCTGGTCGTCCACAGTAATACACATTGGCTGTATTACGGGGAGGGAAACTGAAGGGTGGGGATCGGGGCGTTGTGGACAGCGACAGTGGACAGGTCGGTTGGTGCGCCTGCGCAGTAGAATCAAGAAGCGACGGGGGCGGGGCCCCTCCAAAGCCCAGACCCCCGACGCTGAAAGATCGAGCTGCGCAGGTGAAAAGATGCGACGGCTATTACCTCGAGTATCGGAGGGGACTCGTGCTATGTATGACTTAGTCCACATTGCAGCCGGCTTGTGGGAGGCAAGAAACAACGTTCGAAAGACAGGGGAGGGTTGAATTGGACGATATGAAAATTGGGATGGGAGAAAAATAGAAAATGGGAGAAAAAGTGGAGAAAAAAAAAAGACAGCTTAAAACCTATCTCTTTGCTCAGGCATTTCACTGTGGGGTAATGCAGGCAAATATTTGAAGATAGATATCTGCTACCACCTAGTGGCAAGGGGAAATATTATTATAGAAACATATCCCTGTGTCAGGGATATCCTGACACAAATTGTACTTACCTGCACTATTCTTACCCTGCCTACTTTTATACACTGCCTATCAAATTCATTTGTCTTTTCTATGCACATTTTATCTCACTACCTCCTACTGTATGCACTGTAATTTTAAGATAACTATTTTATCACACTTTTTACTTCTTACTGATGACTATTTTTAAACTGAATCATTTTAAACTATTTTTATTATTTGTATTACTGAATCAAACTGTAAACAGAGAGCCTATTGGGATGCTAGATCCTAATGTGAAACACTGTGATTTACCATACCTTGCTATATTCTTACCCTACCTACTTTCATACACTTCCAATGAAATTCATATGTCGGTTCTATGATGTTAGAGTGATGCTCTGTTGTTGTGAGTGACACACTGCTCTGTTGTTCTATAAGGTAACTTAGAACTGTACTTTGTAAAGAAACAAAGTGTTAAGAGCGATGGAAACTCAAAGTACTAAGAGTGATACACTGCTCTGTTGTTATATATTTTTCTTTATTGAACAATCTTATCACACTTTTTACTGTCCGTTATATGTTATTATTTTAGCCTATTTTAAACTGAATCAAACCGCACTTTTTTACTCTATCTAATCTATTCTATTTTATTATTTGTATTGCTGAAGAACTGTGATTTGCCTAACATTGCTACCTCTCTATCTCTTTGTATTTACATTAAACATTTTTATGCTCGCTTATGCCTGTATTTTTTACTGTTGTGAAGCACTTTGAACTGCAACCTCTGTATGAAAAGTGCTATACAAATAAAGTTATTATTATTATTATTATTATTATTATTATTATTATTATTATTATTATTATTATTATTATTATTATTATTATTATTATTATTATTATTATTATTATTATTATTATTATTATTATTATTATTATATTCGAATGTACCCATTATGTGATCTGTTTAATGTCACTGTCCACATTCGAAATGCCTGACATATGGAAGTGCTCTCGTATTACCCCGTTGCATAAAGGTGGAGATGCACTTGAAATTAATAATTATAGACCAATCGCAATTATTTGTTCTATTGCCAAAGTGTTTGAGAAATTGATATATAATCAACTCTCTTAATTTTCTTGACAAGTACAATATTTGATCACCTCATCAATCTGGTTTTAGGTCAAAATTATCTACATCAACAGCTCTATTAAAGCTCACAAATGACATATTTTCTGCAACTGACAATGGTAAATTAACTGGTGCAATTTTTATCGATCTGAGCAAAGCTTTCGACTTGGTTGACCACCACCTACTTCTAGATAAACTTCACTCCGTTGGCCTGTCACGCAGTGCATTACTCTGGTTCAATACATACCTTCATAATAGAAGACAATGTGTTGTCATCCAAGGGTTCCAATCGGATACAATGGTCCAAGAACGTGGTGTGCCGCAAGGTTCAACCCTTGGTCCACTTCTTTTTTCAATATTTATAAATAATATACCTTCTGTTTGTTCGAATTGCAGCGTTCATCTTTATGCAGACGATACAGATAATTTCAGTGCCCTATGTGTGATGTGTCTGTGTGTGCGCGATCGCTGAGGAAATAAGAGAATCGATTTTTCAGATCGCCTCTATAGCGCGCATACGTACACATATACTATCGATAATCTAGCGTTTATTTGAAAACGATTCATAAATAGGCAGAAAAATTACAACGTTTTTGTGTATTCTAGAATATTCCAGTAAATGTCTTTTATCACGGAATCTTTATATTTTCCTTGAAAACGAGGGCTTTTCAAAATGCTATAAAACAAAAATGAACCGATAAAAAAACAATCCACTTCGACAATGTTGACTGGAAAACGAGTCATTGATAAGCGACGAGCAGATTAGACACATAGCCATAATTTAAAACATAGATTAGGCGTTTTTAATGCTAACATTGAAGTGGATCGCGGCATTCAAGGAGGTTCCGGGGCACCGAGCTCCGGCATGGAAAGTGTTAAGACACTACAGAAATGGCTTGCTGAAAATAAACTAATACTAAACAAAACCAAATCGCACTTTATGATTTTTGGTACTCCGAAAAAACTGAAGGCAACCGAATCTAAGGCATGCGTTATCTTATGTGCTGATAATACACCAAAAGCTGAACGCATCAAGTATTTGGGAGTATGGCTTGACCCCGAACTCTCATTCAATTTCCATATTACCTCTACTGTTATTAAAATGAATCGCAGCGTTGGAGTCCTTTATAGAGCTAGACATTGTTTTTCCTTCACTGTTAGAAAGAAACTTGCACAACAACTTATTTTGCCATTAATGGACTATGCTGATGTTGTCTATCAAGCTGCCTCCAAAACCCATTTATACAAGTCACGTCCAACCGCACATCCGTGGCCACGCTAGATGAACTTTGGAGTCAACAGTTGAAGAACGACTTCCCAGAGTGTCAAGATGACCGGCTTGAGAAGTCGAGGGACGACATCCAGTTTCTGGAACTGGTCTTGCAGTCCGTGAAACTTACAGAGGGACACTACAGCATCGGCATACCAGTGAGGAACGCAGTCTTCAAGATACCGAACAACAGAAGAGTAGCTGAACAGCGAACTCTCAACCTAAAGAAGAGGTTCACGAAGAATCCCCAGTTCCACGCTGATTACTCAGTGTTCGTCGACGACTGGATTGCAAAGGGCTACGCAGTCAAGGTTCCCAGTGAGGAGCTCAGCCGCAGCTATGGAAAAGTTTGGTACTTCCACACCATGGCGTGTACCATGCCAAGAAGAAGAAGAGCCGCAGGGTGTTCGACTGTGTGGCATCATTCCAAGGCACCACCTTGAACAACCAGCTGCTACAGGGGCCGGATCTAGCGAATCGAGTGGAGACCATATTGAAGCTGTCAGAAGTAGGACAGTGGCGGTATGTAGATACCGCAACAGATCCTGCGGACCACGCATCGAGAGGACTCAATGTGGAATCATTCCTGCGCAATGAAACTTGGATATAGGGGCCGTCTTTATATCTATCTAATGCAGTGGTTATCAACCTTTTTACACCAAGTACCACCTGAGAACGTAGCTGGCTCTCCAAGTACCACCATATGACCGACGTTAAAATACAGTCTATTCAGCTATGCACAGTTCACGCAGGAGACAAATGTATTCCTAAATAGCATTATTTATTGTTAACTTTTGTCAGACACAGCCACAATGTACAAAGGGGTAGCACTAGAACTAGCAAACTCTTCCACACAACTCATACAATGCAAGGGGCATTGAGAACATAATAACTAACATTCTCACATAGCAAGTGAGAAAATTAAGAACAACTGTATTTCAGCAAATGTACTTAATTCTCTCTCTCTCGCTCTCACACAGCAAGCAATTGTCATTCATTCTCTCTCTCTCTCTCTCTCTCTCTCTCTCTCTCACACACACACACACACACACACACACACACACACACACACACACACACACACACACACACACACACACACACACACACACACACACATATATATATAAAGGTGTGTGTGCATCATCATCATATATATATATATATATATATATATATATATATATATATATATATATATATATATATATGATGATGATGCACACACACCTTTACAGTGTTTCGTTTACCAGTAGGATGTTATAACATAGCTGATAATAAAAATCATAAGTCTAAGCTATCAAGTCTCCCGTGATTTTATATTACTATATATTAAAAGTATAGGTGGACCATTCCTCGGTTACATGATTATTATTTTCTCCAGTAGTGTGTGTGTATTTTTGCCCAAGTGGATAGAAAACAGTACTGTGCAAAGTCTTCACCTGCGTGGCTCGATCTTTCAGCGTCAAGGGTCTGGGCTTTGGAGGGGCCCCGCCCCCGTCGCTTCTTGATTCTAGTGTGCAGGCGCACCAACCGACCTGTAGGAGTCGCTGTCCACAACGCCCGATCCCCACCCTTCAGTTCCCTCCCCGTAATACGGCCAATGTGTATTACTGTGGACGACCAGCTAAACTGAAAGCAATGTGGAGGGCGGGCCTCGAACAGGAAGCATCCTGTTCGAGCCCAGTCTCCAGCATTCGTTGTGAGCGCCTTGCCCACTGTGCCACGTAGCCGCGCTCCCCATTCTGCAATCTGTTAATAAAGTTTTCAATCAATCAATCCTCCCAGACACCGTCAGAGATTGATTTTGTACTTGCTTTTAATTTCGCCATAATTAATTAGATCATTACAACTGTTTTCCATTGATCTTCCCCGTTTAAACCCAAAACCAAGATGTGAATTATATCCACAGTGGTAGGGCTGTGATGCAGAGACAGGCCCTGTCCACGCGCACGGTTATTTCCAGTGTTTACAGCAGAGCTGTCCCAAGTAGCTGCGGCTACCAACTAAGCTCATGTGTTGTCAAGTTATTGCTATAAGGAACCCAGTCCAAACTACAACAGTCTGCATCCCCTTAACAATTGTTTGTATTGAGCCGTATTGTATTGTACCTATTCTGCATCTGTTAAATAACGTTTTCATCCATTTATTCTACTAGCGTTAACGTTACTACGTTAATGTACGATAGCCTCAATGCTAACTATATAAATGGAAAATGCCAATCACATTAGCATGTAGCTAACAACATCAGAGATATTTTGTGAGACTAAACTCTCCGCTCTTGGTGGTAAATTGTGTTGATGTTGGTTTTGTTTCATCAACAAATGAGGCAGAACACACAGTGAATGTATCCTTTTTATTGCACTTTTATTGCACTTTGTTTCTTGCTGAGAAAGAAATGCTATGTTGCTAATGGCTCACGCAAGGTAATTTAAAGATGGTGGGTTCTGTTTTTGAGCAGGACGTGGAGTGACGCATTCAACCTTTCTGATTGGTTGAAATGGCCTTCATGTTTGAACCAGCGGCGGCGGGGGGGGGGGGGGGGGGGGGGGGGCTAGCAGGTGCTTAAGCCCCTCTGAAAAAAGCTTAGCCCCCTCTAAGCCCCCCCTCCCAGACAGTTATGTTTTTAATTTTATTTATATATAAAATAAATGTATAAATAAATGTATGGAATAAAAAATATAATATATGAAGACATCGGACTGACTGATGTAACTAAACTAAATTATTAAATCATATTGACCTGCCATGATGACCTGCCGTTCACCTTTGTGGCACCTGTTGTGTGATTTGATTGGTTGGGTTCGTTGCACGTGATTGCATCACTCATTTGCATGCGCACACTTTAAGTTTAACGTTAACTCTAGCTAGCGCGAGTTTCTAGCTGCAGCACTGTCTCTACTTAGTAGCAGCAGTTATTACAACTTACAACAAGCTTAAGTTAGGTGACATTTACTGTATATAATGGACCGCTTTATTATTATTGGAAAAAAGCGAGGGAGTGTGGTCGTGGATGATGTTGTTGATGGACTTGGTGGTCGTGGAGATCCACCAACTAATTCCAGCAACGTGGTGGTCGAGAACGTGGAGGACATTGTGTTCGTGTTGCCAGACACGGAAGATAATGAGGAGGACCTGGACGATGAACAACAAGGCCCCGGGCCCGGGGGTAACGTCAGTGGCGAGGCCCGCAGTCGCAGAGGGTTCATCTTCGGCCGAAGATGACTCGGATAACGACAATGAGAGTGGAGGGGCCGCCGCCCGGGGGGAGAACAGGTGGCGGCGTTGGCTCACAGTCACATACCTGCCGTCATTCGCGGCAAAAGGCAACTTGGGTCTGCTTGCAATCAGTTCCAGAAGGACCAAAAAACTGGACGTCAATGCAGTGATCGATCGCTTCGCTGCAAATCACAACAACAGGCGGATCGTTCTCCTGTGACTGGTGGTGAGTACCATGCAGTCTTTGTTGACACACACACACACACTGGAATGTACGGGCGGCTGTGCCCATTTTAATGTCGGGCGGCTGTGCCCATTTTAATGTCGGGCCACACACACACACACAGACACACACACTGGAATGTACGGGCCGCCGTGCCCATTGGCTGTTACGTGGTGAATGAATGGTGCATGTCATAAATGTAGTCATATTATTATAGGCTATGTTTTTGTTGTCCTTGTGATTTGTCATTATCTGATAATTTCGTTGCTATACCCTTTGTAGAAACGAAATCTTAAATATTACACCTTTCCTTTGGTTACTTTTCTTTCAAGCGTTGTTTTAAATTCTAATCATACTGACTGAGAGACCTTTTACGCACAAGCGTCAGACTCAGATTACCACTCCCGATATAATGTCGAGCTTTATTGGGTTATTGGGTGCTTGCATTGGTGTATAACGCTAAACATTTAGTATGTGCATTTTCAATGATGTAGCCTATATTAGCCGTTATTTTGTTTGTTGCATTAAAATTCATTAGCACCTGCTATAAACAATTCAGCCCCCCCAAAGCTCCTGCAAGGCCAATTCTCTGGCGCCGTCGCTGGTTTGAACTACATCGCCACCTACTGCTTTGGCATTGTATGATGTATATACATCACTCGGTGCTCACGAGACAAACAACGTCTAACTTGCCTGCCAATACACAGCGTTCTGAAAAGCGAAATGAAACAAAATCGTTTTGGCTATAATGTAACCGTAGCCTCAGTTTGTGGCACTCCGGGATCATCAGCAGAGATTTTGGGGTGTTTACTCTGCTTGATGGCTTTTTGAAGGAACAGAATGTAGCACAAAAAGATTTGAAGCCCATTATCTGTAGCCACATAGAAGGGCTCATTGAACAATTTCTGAACTATTTACCCGAAAGAAAGAGCACTGACAATTTGGACAAATGGATCCAAGATCCGTTCATTATGCATGACGCAACAGGCCTCCCACTGTCTGAGCAGGAGGTGCAAATTGATCTTTCAGAGTAGAAGCGGATCTCCGCCTCTTTCTCAGCACAACGCAGCCATGTATCATGGAACTGTTCAAATGTACAAGCACACCCTTCCCATTAAATCTAGTTTTTGTGGTTTATTGAAAAGCGCATGTGAATGCATTTTTTTTATGTTCTGGAAACATTTATATTATAGTTTTATAAATGTGTATACAGAAACAATTCCGTTGCTTTTGTTGATAATATTCATTCATTTCATTGATAACATTGTGCTGTAATTTAATTTTCTAATACATTATGCATGATTAAAAAATTCAACAACGTGTGCTTTTATTTTGATATTCCTTATTTCCACATTGAAAATACGCGATACATTAACCCTTTCACTGCCACGTGACAAATGTTTAACCGTCTGTAGTGTGGTAGTGAAAGGTTAACCTTCTGTAGTGTGGTTGTGAAAGAGTTAAGTGTGGGGTCACCAAAAAAATATCCTAAATATAATGGGGTCGTGGTATAAAAAAGTTTGAGAACCCCTGCTTTAGTGGTTTTGTGGATTCAAGTTCAGAATGGAGGCAATGCGAGAGAAAAAAATCTCCAAAGCACAGGTTCCCAGAGACATTGCAAAATGAAATTCAAGTACTATTTTACAATTCAGATACAAATTCACTTTAAATGCTGTTTTATAGAAAAGAAATCTGATCCAATATCTATGGCTTAAAACCAATTTCCGACAATTAGTTAAACTTTAAATGAACAAAACTTTCAATGCGATGATTAAATGAATTGACTTTTTAAGCACCTTGTTAAAAATTTCCTCCAGGCCTTGACTTTTTTGGTAGAAGATCAAGCACTTCAAGACCTTGTGCGAACCCCGAAAGCATCACGGCGTGAAGTAATTGACATAGAAATTATCAGTTTTGGGTGAAGTGTTCATTAACCCTTTCACTACCACACTACATCACACTACAGACGGTGGTAGTGAAAGGGTTAACCCATTTGGTAGTGCGGCAGTGAAAGGGTTAACCCGCGCCGCAGGAGCCTCCTTGCTTCCTGCCACAGTGCCACTTTACATGCCTTTCAACCTGCAATCACAACAACCACTGGTTAGCCAGCTCCCCATCATGCTACATTACACCCCCATAGACTTAGCCAGAGAGCCACGCAGGCTGAAGAATGCAGCCCTGATCTCGGTGTAAGTAGGGTCGGAGGCTAGGTCAGTGGGGGGGGGGGGGGGGGGGGGGGTGCGGAGAGAGACAGAGAGAGACAGAGACAGAGAGAGAGAGAGAGAGAGAGAGAGAGAGAGAGAGAGAGAGAGAGAGAGAGAGAGAGAGAGAGAGAGAGAGAGAGACAGAGACAAAGACAGAGAGAGACAGAGAGAGACAGAGAGAGACAGAGACAGAGACAGAGAGAGAGAGAGAGAGAGAGAAGAGAGAGAGAGAGACAGAGAGAGACAGAGACAGAGAGAGAGAGAGAGAGAGAGAGAGAGAGAGAGAGAGAGAGAGAGAGAAGAGAGAGAGAGAGAGAGAGACAGAGAGAGAGAGAGAGAGAGAGAGAGAGAGACAGAGACAAAGAGACAGAGAGAGACAGAGAGAGAGACAGAGAGAGACAGAGACAGAGACAGAGAGAGAGAGAGAGCGATAGAGACAGAGAGAGAGACACAGAGACAGAGAGACAGAGAGAGACAGAGAGAGAGAGAGAGAGATAGAGACAGAGAGAGAGAGACAGAGAGAGAGACAGAGAGACAGAGAGAGATAGAGAGAGAGGAGAGAGAGAAAGAGTAGAAGAGCGAGAGAGAGAGAGAGCTAGAGAGAGAGACAGAGACAGAGAGAGAGACAGAGAGAGAGACAGAGAGAGAGAGATAGAGACAGAGAGAGACAGAGAGAGAGAGAGAGAGAGAGAGACAGAGAGGAGAGAGAGAGAGAGAGAGAGAGAGAGAGAGAGAGAGAGAGAGAGAGAGAGAGAGAGAGAGAGAGAGACAGAGAGAGAGAGAGAGAGACAGAGAGAGAGAGAAGAGAGAGAGAGAGAGAGAGAGAGAGAGAGAGAGAGAGAGAGACAGAGAGAGAGAGATAGAGAGAGAGAAGAGAGAGAGAGAGAGAGAGAGAGAGAGAGAGAGGAGAGAGAGAAAGAGCTAGAGAGAGAGAGAGAGAGAGAGAGAGAGAGAGAGAGAGGAGAGAGAGAAGAGAGAGAGAGAGAGAGAGCTAGAGAGAGAGAGGAGAGCGAGAGAGAAGAGAGAGACAGCTAGAGAGAGAGAGCGAGAGAGAGAGAGAGAGAGAGGAGAGAGAGAGCTAGAGAGAGAGAGCTAGAGAGAGGAGGAGAGAGAAAGAACCCCCTCTCGTACCACTATCAAGCCCTGCAGTGCCAAGAGCTGCAGAGCAGCAGGAACCCCCTTACCCAGCTGGTCCTGAGGCTGAGTCACAAACCTGCTCTCCTAACACACCCCAGGAACAGAACACATCACCAATCAGAATAATCAAATTACTACACAGCTAAAACAAAACTACATCACCTATTGGAAAACGCAAACAAAAGTACAGAGCAAAATGCAGTGCTATCTGCTCTAAATCGACAGATTATTTGAGCATGGTGACTGATCAACAACTAAAAAGAACTTGACAGACTGAGTGAGCACAGCCTCGCTGTTGAAAAGGGAAGGCACAGGAAAACATGGCTTCCTGCAGAACAAAGGCTGTGCTGTCATTGCACCCTCAGTGAGCCTGAACTGAGTTGCACTTCTCACCAAATGTGAAAATATAAAAATATTAGAGAAACGCATTAAAAAAATTGAACTAATAACAACAGGTTTTCTTGCACTACCAGATACAGGAAAACTACCAGTCCTACTAGGGGAGGACTCAACAAGCTGTGAGCTAGCAGCAGCCTATGTTGCTGCCTGCCACAAACTGAGGGACAGTGAGTGACAGTCACCTGACATGTTTACGCCGTAATACTTGAAGTTCTATTTTATGATGATAATTTTTGTATGTACTATGACATTAATATGTGTTTTGTAATCCATGCTTATGTTATTAATCATTTGCTTTGGCAACATGTACAAGTTGCGTCTGCCATAAGCCACTTGAATTGAATTGAATTGAAAGAGCTAGAGAGAGAGAGAGAGCTAGAGAGAGAGAGGAGAGAGAGAGAGATCGAGTGAGAGAGCGAGTGAGAGAGATAGAGTGAGATAGAGAGAGAGAGCGAGAGAGAGAGCGAGTGAGAGAGATAGAGGAGAGATGAGTGAGATAGAGAGAGAGCTAGAGAGAGAGA
>NC_140166.1:43073317-43126416 GCF_963971535.1 Notolepis coatsorum | reverse complement strand
TGTTGTTGTTGACGTATAGAGTGTGTTTCGAGGTGTTAATCCACTGCAGGTTCAGCCTGCTGCTACACAGTCACCTGCACACAGCAGGAGCCCCGCTGGCTGCTAGGAGATACCCCCCCCCCATCTCCCTCCCTCCCACCCTCCCTCTCCTTTACCATTTCACAATTTCTGTTCCCTTTCTCACTTTTCTCCCTCTCTCTCTCTCTCTCTCCTCCCTCTCCTCCCTCCCTCTCCTTTACTATTTTGTCTCTCTCCCTCTCTCCCTCCCTCCCTCTCCTTTACCTCTCTCTCTCCTTCCTCCCTCCCTCCCTCTCCTTTACCAGTTATTCTCTCTCTCTTCCCCCCCTCCCTCGCTCTCCTCCCTCCCTCCCTCTCTATCCTCCCTCCCTCTCCTTTACCATTTCTTCTCTCTCTATCTTCCCTCCCTCCCTCTCCTTTACCATTTCCTCTCTCTATCTCACTCCCTCCCTCCTCCCCATGTCCACTCTCTCGCTCCCTCGCTCCCTCCTCCTCGCTCCCTCCCTCCTCCCTCCCTCCCTCCCTCCCTCCCTCCCCTCCCTCCCTCCCTCCCTCCCTCCCTCCTCCCTCCCTCCTTCCCTCCGTCCCTCCCTCCCTCCCTCCTCCCTCCCTCCCTTCCCTCCCCTCCCTCCCTCCTCCCCACGTCCCACTCTCTCAACCACCCAACGCAGCTTGCTGTGAGTCATTTTAAATATCCGGGGGAGACCATGGAAGAGAGCCAGAGGAGAGGGGGAAGACGAGACTGACCTCGTTAAGAGCCCAGGCCCTGGAGAAGGGACTCCTGGGGGGGGGGGGGGGGGTGAGACTGGGGGCAACACCCTCTAGAAAAGGCTCCAGAACCACCTCTGTGGACGGCGGTGGGCTTTCACCTCCGTGTCCAAAGCTGTCGTGTGTTCTCTTTTATTTCATTTAACCTTTATTGTGTAACCGGGAAGGTAGACTGAGGAGTGCTCCATCTGATGCACAGCCACAGCCGACGGGGAGCAGCAGCGGGAGGAGCCAGAGAACCACTCACATCTGGGCGCTACACCCAGTGCAATCAGTCTTAGCTACTGGACATCCGTTGGGGGAGTTAAGTGCCTTGCTCAAAGGCACCTCTACTATAGTTGTTATTGTTGAGGGAGGGGAGAGTGACACCCACCTCCCCCCCCCCGCCTTGCCCACATTTTCCCCAGCTGCTCTGAGGGATTCAAACCTGCAATCATTTCAGTAACAAGCCTGCTTCTCTAACCTCTACAGCTTATCTTCCTAAGCCTCAGTGAATTACCACTCTGGCCGCCGCCATATCCTCCCTTCTCCCCATTCTCGTTCCATTCCAAGTATGTGCGTGGATGGATGCGCGCGTGTGTGTTTCCTACGGCTGCCTTTGTGAATGTTAGTCTTTATTTAGCATGCGTGTGTGTGTGCGTGTGTGTGTGTGTGTGTGTGTGTGTGTGTGTGTGTGTGTGTGTGTGTGTGTGTGTGTGTGTGTGTTTGAGTGAGTGCTGGACGGGCTCCCGGAGTGACACCATCTGGCCAGCCGGTGCCGACGAGGAGGGGGCACGGACACGGGGGGGGGGACACATGGGGGGGGACACACACACAGGGATGAGGCACGGGGAGAGACATGGGGGGAATGCAGTGACAATGGGGCGGTTGCGGCACATCAATAAACCTCAGCTCTAAATCTATTTAATGGCTCTGACAAGTGCCCAGGAAACCAGAGGGAAAGAGGACAGCCACTCCCATGCACACAGGGACAGGAGGGGAGGGGAGGGGACAGCCACTCCCACAGGGACAGGAGGCGAGGGGACAGCCACTCCCATGCAGACAGGGACAGGAGGGGAGGGGACAGCCACTCCCACAGGGACAGGAGGGGACAGCCACTCCCACAGGGACAGGAGGGGACAGCCACTCCCACAGGGACAGGAGGGGAGGGGACAGCCACTCCCACAGGGACAGGAGGGGAGGGGACAGCCACTCCCATGCAGACAGGGACAGGAGGGGAGGGGACAGCCACTCCCATGCAGACAGGGACAGGAGGGGAGGGGACAGCCACTCCCATGCAGACAGGGACAGGAGGGGAGGGGACAGCCACTCCCACAGGGACAGGAGGCGAGGGGACAGCCGCTCCCATGCAGACAGGGACAGGAGGGGAGGGGACAGCCACTCCCATGCACACAGGGACAGGAGGGGAGGGGACAGCCACTCCCATGCACACAGGGACAGGAGGGGAGGGGACAGCCACTCCCACAGGGACAGGAGGCGAGGGGAGGGGACAGCCACTCCCACAGGGACAGGAGGGGAGAGAGGGGACTGCCACTCCCACAGGGACAGGAGGGGAGAGAGGGGACAGCCACTCCCATGCACACAGGGACAGGAGGGGAGGGGACAGCCACTCCCATGCAGACAGGGACAGGAGGGGAGAGAGGGACAAGGACAGGAGGGGAGAGAGGGACAGCCACTCACACAGGGACAGGGACAGGAGGGGAGGGGACAGCCACTCCCACAGGGACAGGAGGGGAGGGGACAGCCACTCCCACAGGGACAGGAGGGGAGGGGACAGCCACTCCCACAGGGACAGGAGGGGAGGGGACAGCCACTCACACAGGGACAGGAGGGGAGGGGACAGCCACTCACACAGGGACAGGAGGGGAGGGGAGGGGACAGCCACTCCCATGCACACAGGGACAGGAGGGGAGGGGAGGGGACAGCCACTCCCATGCACACAGGGACAGGAGGGGAGGGGACAGCCACTCCCACAGGGACAGGAGGGGACAGCCACTCCCACAGGGACAGGAGGGGACAGCCACTCCCACAGGGACAGGAGGGGAGGGGACAGCCACTCCCACAGGGACAGGAGGGGAGGGGACAGCCACTCCCATGCAGACAGGGACAGGAGGGGAGGGGACAGCCACTCCCATGCAGACAGGGACAGGAGGGGAGGGGACAGCCACTCCCATGCAGACAGGGACAGGAGGGGAGAGAGGGACAGGAGGGGAGAGAGGGACAAGGACAGGAGGGGAGAGAGGGACAGCCACTCCCACTCCCACAGGGACAGGAGGGGAGGGGACAGACACTCCCACTCCCACAGGGACAGGAGGGGAGAGAGGGGAGGGGGAAGAGGGAGAGAGAGAGTGGAGGAAGAGAGAGTCAATGATAAAAGGTACATACTTTTTTACGTCTGTTATATATGACAGTTGTGTGTGTCTGTGTGTGTGTGTGTGTTTGTAAGCCGGTATGCATGCGCCATGACGGTGTGATAGAATGTACATGTAATTTATTCCACCCATCCAGTCATGCGCGTTGTCTAGAAGACCTTCCATCATCACAGGGGTCAGAGGTCAGGCATGCCTGCTCCTGAAAAGACCTACAGTCCTGCGGTCTCATCAAACCTTTATTTATGATTCATAATTATATACTAGACAATTCCACGGGGGGGAAATTGTGAAAGTGTGTGGGTGATGCCTGTGCACCACCGGCCAACGGGAGAGGATCTTCCAGCCGAGTACGACGTCCCCTCTCGCGAGTCTGTACGACAAACGGTTCAAAATAAACAAAAAAGGGGTGGAACTTAAGCATAGGGGGCGGGGAAAACATAGACCAATGAAGAGGATATCCCTACGGAGTACAATGGCACAACCCGCAAGTCTCTACGATAAACGTTTAAAAAGATACAAAAATGGGGAGGAGCCTACGAATATGGGGCGTGGTCAACATAGACCAATCAAAGAGGATACCTCTATGGAGTACAATGGCGCCACCCGCAAGTCTCAACGACAAACGGTTCAAAAGATACAAAAATGGGGAAGATCCTAAGAATAGGGGGCGTGGTCAACATAGACCAATGAAAGAGTATATCCCCACTGAGTCCAATGGCGCCACCCGCAAGTCTCAACGACAAACAGTTCACGAGATATGAAATGGGTTATGGGCTTGGCTTCCGAATGGGGGCGTGGATTCAGAAAGGGGGGGGGGCGTGGTTAACCTAAATCAATTAATGTAGAAATCAGTACTGAGTTGATTGACACCTCCCTTAAGTCTCTACGACAAGCGGTTCTTGAGGTATGAAAGAAGTGAGGCCTGTACAAGGGGCGTGGTTTAAGAAAGGGGCGTGGTTAACATAAACCAATGAATGTAGAAGTCTGTACTGGTAATGGTAAGACAAAAAAATGCAGCTTCTACACTGTTGTTTTCATTCCTATTGACGAAAATTGGCCGTTTAGAGTTGATTTTCACCCAAACCCTGTGGTGAATATTTCCAAAAAGTTATAGCAACTCGAGTTGGACCAAGCCGGTCGTTCTCATACCTTACACTTGAGTGAGGTGCGAAAGCTCTGGGAGGAGTAGTTGCACAAAAATCGGCAGAATAATAATAATATAGATTTTAAAAGTGTGTGTGACTGGCTTTGCCAGGTCACCCACACTAATAACACCATTTATAAAAAAAGGTTCTTACACACATCTCTTAGTTTTGACGGTATGACGGTACTTCCAGTGCAAATTACAATGCGATATGACACATTTTCTTTTATGTTTCTATCTCATAATACAATTGTCATGGTGCCATTTCATTCAAAGTGGTCTAGTTTCTTGTACTTTTTTTCCCCCAATACTGCTGCAAGTAATTCTTTTGTAAACTGTGTATGTTTTTTTTATGTATACATAACAATTTATTATACTGTATTTATTATGGTATGTAATATACTGTGGATGACGGTATAGTGAAAACACACAACTTTGCATGGATCCATGACAATATACCGTACCTTCATATTCAGTACACCTCCTAGCCCTAACTCCGAGCCAAAAGTTGTGATTTATGAATAAGTTATGTTTATGATTTTTTAAATCTGAGAAATTTTCTCCAATTTATGACAAATTAAAAGCTAAAACAAATCATTGTTATCATTACCAAAAGTATGAACGATATAGGTGTACTTTTCATCGGTTGTCAATCATATTCTTTGATCATACCAAGGTATTTTTTATCAATGATCCTGTGGTGTCGAGACTTGGGCTGTTCTCGTTGGTTTCCTGTAATATCAGCACATTATCTGGCGTCAAAATAATATTCACAAAAGTGCTTGAATAATAATGTGTCATGGGCGGCTGATTGGCGCAGTGGGCAAGGTGCTCGCCTCTAACGCAGGAGACGCTGGGTTCGAGCCCAGCTCTCGGCGTTGCTACCGGCTGGCCGGTCGTTCATACTAACACAATTGGCAAGTGTTAGAGGGTGGGAAAGCCGGTGGGTGTGGATCGGACGTTGTGGACAGCGACTCCTACAGGTCGGTTTGGTGACGCCGGTGCGACGGAAGCAGGAAGTGACGGGGGCAGCGTGAGCCTCCCACGCGTCACTCCTCGCCACTGAGAGATCGAGCTGCTGCGGTGAAAAGATGCGACAGGCTGCCTCCTCGTGTACCGGAGGGGACACGTGATGCAAGGCTTCTATCCTCACTACAACCGACCTGTGGGAGGCATAGTCTAGCAACGTTCAAGACCCGGGATGGAAGAATTGGATAATACGAAATTGGGATGGGAGAAGAAAATTGAAAATGGGGAGAAAAGGTGGATAAAAAAAAAAAAAATTGTCATGTAAAAACCAGATTAATAAAGCAAGAGCATATCCATTCGCAGGAGGATAATTATGTAGTAAATGCAATTTCACCACATTTTAAACGTGTCAACCAAATCCCATGACTACTCAAGAGATCCTCACACACATGGAGAACACACACAACGCTACACTAGACATCAAACTGTGTGCACTGCTGAACGCTGTGCCATGTACTCTCAGGAGACCATCTCCCTCGCTGACAGGCTGAGTTTCCACTGAGGCCAACATGGCCTGCGAACTCCCCACCCACTGTCACAGGAAGCTCCCCATACTCTCTCTCTCTCTCTCTCTCTCTCTCTCTCTCTCTCTCTCTCTCTCTCTCTCTCTCTCCCTCCAGATCGGCCCACACGCTGCACCCAAAATACAGCAGTATCTCTCTTCTCTCTCTCTCTCTCTCTCTCTCTCTCTCTCACTCTCTTTCTCTAGAGAGAGGGGAAGTGTTGCCTCAGCAACACCTCCTTCCTGCTCCCATCCTATTGGCTGAGCGGCGTCGATGCAAATTAAGCCGGTATAAATGGTCTAATGTTGGATCTCACGGCGTCAACGATTCAATCTGCTGTATTTCCTCCCCAACTGTGGAGCGTGTTTTACATCAGCAAAAGCTGCGTTCAAGACACCCACACACACACACGCACCAGCATTGTTATTGGTGAGCTACAATGCCTATAGTCTCTCAAGATAAAAACTCTGCAATGGACTCTTTTGAACGTGTTGATTGCATCTGAATGAAAACATTACTCATATATCTCACAGGAGTCTCTGCATACACGTCCCACGGCAGGGCGAACAAGTGTGTTAGTCACACGGCAGGAGGCTGAGAGAGAGTAGGTGAGTCTGAGAGAGTAGGTGAGTCTGAGAGGAGGTGAGATGTCATGAATACCCCAACTCCAATCTGCCAGGAGCTTCAGCTGGATAATATCCAGTACCAGAGATACGGTCCAGCGCTGCGTTTCATTAGTCATTAAACAGTACCAGAGATACGGTCCAGCGCTGCGTTTCATTAGTCATTAAACAGTACCAGAGATACGGTCCAGGGCAGCGTTTCATTAGTCATTAAACAGTACCAGAGATACGGTCCAGGGCAGCGTTTCATTAGTCATTAAACAGTACCAGAGATACGGTCCAGGGCTGCGTTTCATTAGTCATTAAACAGTACCAGAGATACGGTCCAGCGCTGCGTTTCATTAGTCATTAAACAGTACCAGAGATACGGTCCAGCGCTGCGTTTCATTAGTCATTAAACAGTACCAGAGATACGGTCCAGGGCAGCGTTTCATTAGTCATTAAACAGTACCAGAGATACGGTCCAGGGCAGCGTTTCATTAGTCATTAAACAGTACCAGAGATACGGTCCAGGGCTGCGTTTCATTAGTCATTAAACAGTACCAGAGATACGGTCCAGAGCAGCGTTTCATTAGTCATTAAACAGTACCAGAGATACGGTCCAGGGCTGCGTTTCATTAGTCATTAAACAGTACCAGAGATACGGTCCAGGGCAGCGTTTCATTAGTCATTAAACTAGGGCTGGGCGATATAACGATAACGATAAATATCGCGATATATTTTAATAATCGATATCGAATATCGAAATAAAAAAAAAATCGATTTTTTTTTTTTTTTATTTTTTTACCTGCAACAGGGCAGTTTTAAAACCAGAGACAGTGGACAGACTTGTCTTTCTTGCCTGCAACTTAAAGTAATGGCTTTGCTTGTCCAAATGACAATACTGACCAAATTCAGATTTCATTTTCTCTTGTCCATTTATTTTGTTTGCTTTCTAATTTAAAATACATTTTGAAACCGTCTGTACACAGTAGGCTATGTGTGCTAGCAGAACTAGACTCCAGTCACGAGTCACAGTGCACATGTGCGGTGGTTTGTCCACCAAAAAAGCGCCAAAAGATCGAAAATAAACGAGCAGAGCCAGAACTGTTCAACTCCTCTGGAGCCACAGCCAGCAGAGAAGCCGGTTTACTTTAGCTTTTAAACCAGCTGCAGCCTGAGAACTGGAGTGTGAGGGGATGTAACACTAAAGATGGCGGCAATGACAAAGAATTGCTGCAAAATAAACATACATCTGTTGTTGTTAAAAAAAAAGAAAAAAAAAAAATGTTTTTTTTTTTTTATTTTTTTTACTTATAACAATTCGATAATTATCGATATCGAGAAATAAAATAAAATTATCATATCGTTATCGCGATATAATTTTTTTCCATATCGCCCAGCCCTACATTAAACAGTACCAGAGATACGGTCCAGGGCAGCGTTTCATTAGTCATTAAACAGTACCAGAGATACGGTCCAGGGCTGCGTTTCATTAGTCATTAAACAGTACCAGAGATACGGTCCAGGGCAGCGTTTCATTAGTCATTAAACAGTACCAGAGATACGGTCCAGGGCAGCGTTTCATTAGTCATTAAACAGTACCAGAGATACGGTCCAGGGCAGCGTTTCATTAGTCATTAAACAGTACCAGAGATACGGTCCAGGGCAGCGTTTCATTAGTCATTAAACAGTACCAGAGATACGGTCCAGGGCTGCGTTTCATTAGTCATTAAACAGTACCAGAGATACGGTCCAGGGCAGCGTTTCATTAGTCATTAAACAGTACCAGAGATACGGTCCAGGGCAGCGTTTCATTAGTCATTAAACAGTACCAGAGATACGGTCCAGGGCAGCGTTTCATTAGTCATTAAACAGTACCAGAGATACGGTCCAGGGTTGCGTTTCATTAGTCATTAAACAGTACCAGAGATACGGTCCAGGGTTGCGTTTCATTAGTCATTAAACAGTACCAGAGATACGGTCCAGGGCAGCGTTTCATTAGTCATTAAACAGTACCAGAGATACGGTCCAGAGCAGCGTTTCATTAGTCATTAAACAGTACCAGAGATACGGTCCAGGGCAGCGTTTCATTAGTCATTAAACAGTACCAGAGATACGGTCCAGGGCAGCGTTTCATTAGTCATTAAACAGTACCAGAGATACGGTCCAGGGCAGCGTTTCATTAGTCATTAAACAGTACCAGAGATACGGTCCAGGGCAGCGTTTCATTAGTCATTAAACAGTACCAGAGATACGGTCCAGGGCAGCGTTTCATTAGTCATTAAACAGTACCAGAGATACGGTCCAGGGCAGCGTTTCATTAGTCATTAAACAGTACCAGAGATACGGTCCAGGGCAGCGTTTCATTAGTCATTAAACAGTACTAGAGATCCGGTCCAGGGCAGTGTTTCATTAGTCATTAAACAGTACCAGAGATACGGTCCAGGGCTGCGTTTCATTAGTCATTAAACAGTACCAGAGATACGGTCCAGGGCTGCGTTTCATTAGTCATTAAACAGTACCAGAGATACGGTCCAGGGCTGCGTTTCATTAGTCATTAAACAGTACCAGAGATACGGTCCAGGGCTGCGTTTCATTAGTCATTAAACAGTACCAGAGGGCGCCCCAGTGGCGAACCACATAACGCGCTGAGTCGCGGCACGGCCGACCCGGGTTCGATTCCCGGACCCGTCGTTATTTGCCGAATGTCTTCCCCCCACTCTGTCTCCCGTTCCTCCTCTCTCTCTCTCTCTCTCTCTCTCTCTCTCTCTCTCTCTCTACTGGACTGCCCAGTAGTAAAAAGCGATAAACTGCCTTCACCATTTCCTGCCTTTCGCTGAGCAGGCGCCCAGACCTGACCTGTAGGCGTCGCTGTCCACAACGCCAGATTACCACCCACGACTTCCCTCCCCCTAACTCAGCCAAACGAGTTAGTATGACGACCGGCCCAAGCCGCAGGGCAATGCTGACTCCGGGAGTCGAGACCGCAGCCTCTTGCATTGGTGATGAGCGCAATCTCCGCTACGCCACCCGACCGCCCTTCAAGCACTAATTTCGGAACGGATTTAAAAAAAAATTGGACCTGTACTACATAAGACTTCAGGCTATGGAACCGCAGTGTTTTACAGCCCTGCTGGAATAATGGAATCTGGAATCTGGCAACCACTAAATAGAAATGTGAGTACACAAGTTCAAGTTCAACTCAAGTTCAAACCTCTCTTACTCGATTTCATTAGCACTAAAAGTGATTATCGTTTTTTTGCATTAGTAACTTCAGAATGTTATCTTTCAGACCAGGCTCATGCATGTGCTATAAGTAAAGTATAAAGCTAAGCTTTGCAAAAAAAGTATGCAGTCCTCAAGTTCAAGTAAAAAAAATGCCACTTTTCTGCCCACCTGTTAAGAGGTTAACAGTACCAGAGATACAGTCCAGAGCTGCGTTTCATTAACCTCTTAGCATCAGGCAAAAATGGGACCATTTTTATTTTAGTTTTTGACGACTGCATACCTTTTTTGCAAAGCTTAGCTTTATACTTTCTACTTATAGCACATGCATGAGTCTGGTCTCTTTTGAAAGGTAACATTCTGAAGTTGCTAAGTCAATAATATCTTTGAGTGCTAATGTATTAGAGAAACAGAGGTTTGAACACAGTGAAGTAAAAGTTGTGTGTACTCACATTTCTGTTTAGTGGTTGCCAGATGCCTGTTTTTAAGTTCCAGCATAGAGGTAGGAGCTGGAAAACACTGCGGTTCCATAGCCTGTAGTCCTATGTAGTAAAGGTCCAAATTTTATAAAAATCCCACGGAAATACAGCATCTGTAAACTCGGGTTGGGCATTCAAAGTGTTAAAGGGCCAGTAACCTTACCAGCAAACCAGTATGCAACACTAGCTGGAGCACATCACACACTGAACAACTACATTGGCATAACATCAATCACCCTCTCCTGCCAATGAACAATGACAACATATTAAAGGGCAAATAATTACAAATCAAAGTCATCTTATTAACAAGGGCTTTCCTACAATATAATTATAATAATCCTAGATGGAAATTAACCTATCTGTGCTACTTTCTGAGTCATTACTCAGAGTAAATTACTTCACCCCCCCCCCCCCCCTAGGGCTTGAGATTTCCTAGCTGTCTGCATGAGGGCAAGTGCATTCCATTTCAACCCCCTGCTCCCCCTCCTCCCACCCTGCCCCATCTGCTCTGCAAGTGGCTACTCGCGTGACTTGTGGTGCTACGTATTAGCAAGGGTCGAGAGGAAGTCAGGGTGGGTTAAACGACAAATTAAACATAACCCAGGCTTTTGCCCTCAGGCCCTCAACCAGAAGCACAACCCCCCCCCCCACACAATGATACAGTTTGGCCTATAAAACTGTCTAAATGATTAAACTAGACTCACATTTCTTGTTTTGTGAGAATGGGGTCACCATGGAGGCCGAATGACTCAAAACCTTTACAGGCCTCCATGCTATTGTAGGGCAAACATATTAGTCAAGTTTGGTGAAAGACACGTTCACATATAACAAATCACTTCCTGTTTACCGCACATTTATCCAAAATTCAAATTGGATCCGGTTGTCATACAGTTTGGCGTATGAATTTACACTTCAGAAAATCATTCCAAATCTTCTGAACCAGTTGCTAATCACAGCCACCGTTTTCAACGACCTCATGTCATTTGACATACAGTGATGATGCAACACAACACCAAAGCAGCTTGTCGTTACCTGTTTTTCTCTTGGTCTCTCTGATGCTAGAACCGCCCCTGCTCTCTGTGCTAACGGGCTACTGGGGGGAAAGGCTGAATGATAGTGACTTCTAGTCCACTCCAGTCTCACAGTGTGTTTAGAATCTGCATTTCCTTCTCATGCAATTTAATTTCCGCTGTGAGAGTATTACACTATGGCAATATGCCGTCTATTACTGTATCTCTCGATGAGGACTAATGTTGTGTTAGACATATTTATGGGTGTGAGAGAAGCAGGTATCCACTGTCCTCCACCTCACCGTCTTCCCAATATGGATATTGCGTTCCTTCAATATGAATTAAATATATTGCTCAGAATTCAATAGGCTATAATATTGATCGAGCCCCAAAACGAAGCAACGACCTCAGGCGCCCTCCCCTTGGGATTCTGGCTCCGGGCTGTCCCCTGACCCCTGACCCATGACCCCTGCCGATCCACACAAACAGAATAATATCCGCATGGATGCTACCGTTGCTTTTTATTACAGATTCAAAACTGTCAGGTATTAATAAACTGTGTGGGTATCAAACCATGAAACACTGTCAGGCTTTAAAACTGTTACCGTCCTACAACTGCGTCCTGCGGCCTAGAACTGCGCCCTGAGAGGGAGGTTTGAAGGGTCAAAGTGGGTATCAAACAGGAGGGAAGACTGTCATGTGTTAAACTGTGGATACCCAAACAGAGAAGGTAAAGAGGACTTTAAACTGTTAAACAGTCATTCAGAACTATTTTATTGCACTGTAAAAAAAAAAAAAATTTTATATGTCTGCACTTTATGTGCTCATTTCATTCAATTTATTTTATTGCACTGCACTATTGCACTATTTTACTCTGTCTATTCTATCTTACTCTTTTTTATTATTGTCTATTTTTAAACTGAATCAAACCATAACAAGGTGGCCTGTTGGGATGTTAGATCCTAATGTGAAAAACTGTGATTTTATATGTCTGCACTTTATGTGCTCATTTTATGCCTTTTTTTCTGTTGTGAAGCACTTTGAGCTGCAGTTTCTGTATGAAAGGTGCTATACAAATAAAGTTGTATTATTATTATTATTATTATTATTATTATTATTATTATTATTATTATTATTATTATTATTATTATTATTATTATTATTATATTATTATTATTATTATTATTATATTATTATATAATAATAATAATAATAATAATAATTATTATTATTATTATTATTATTATTATTATTATTATTATTATTATTATTATTATTATTATTATTATTATTATTATTATTATTATTATTATTATTATTATTATTATTATTATTATTATTATTATTATTATTATTATTAATGCTATACCGTAGGGTAGGATTACAGTTGCCATTCAACACGACAGCAACCTACAAATCATCCACCTGCTGGAAACCGTTGATTCTGGACCTGGCGAGGACGTTGAATCACCGACTCGGTGTCCCGTCAGGACTAGTGCTCGGATTTGAAACGTGTCAAAAACAAGATTAGCCGGCGCTGACGTGTGATTTAAAGTAATTACCGTCATTTGATAAACATCAGACATTAGTGTCAAATACAAAACATGACGACGGGGCATTATGGCTCCAGTTGAATCTATGAATGTCCAGGGAGACTGAGGCGCTCACTGATGACATCCCTGTGATCTTCTGTGATTTCGTTTGACAGGGGAGTGAAACAGAGAGAACGTGACGTCTTGTCTGAGGCACCGGAATAAACATTCTTCCTATCTGTGCTAAGAAGAAGAAGAATGTATGATCGTATGTACCTAATAATATCTAGTATTATTGTTTGTACATGTCTGCTGTATATATTTTGCATGATGTGTTTTTAACCTGCTCTTAATTACCTGTATGCCATATATGTTATGCTTTCTTTTTTAGCGGCTTTTTAACACCAGGCCCAGGGACAACAGTCGAAGATGAGCGTTTGGCTAACACCGTCTCACACATTCACGTTCATTAATGTGTGCTGTCCCTGTTCAAATAAAGTCTAAACTGAACTGAACTGAACTGAACCAGTTAAAACGACCACATGTAAACCTTGAAAACCCTAACCCACGCATCGTTGCAGGTGTGCTTTGAGGTGGCCAAGCATGTGATGGAGGTCTGTGTACAGTATATGTGTCTGTATGTATATACTATGTACACGTGTGTGTGTGTGTGTGCGTGTGTTGAAAGGGAGAAGGGGCAAGGTGATTAAAGAAACATATATACTTCAAGGGCCTGTGCCATCAAAGGCCTCGCTCCTCTTTGAAAGTGTGTGGCTGCCATATTGGGGACAGATCTCTCTCACTACACCTCACACCATGATGCAACCATCTCTCTCTCTCTCTCTCTCTCTCTCTCTCTCTCTCTCTCAGCCCAGTCACACGCCAACACGACGACTGCAGTGTTTGAAGGGCCCTGTGATTCCACCTAAAGGTCACGCACCCGGAGCGACCTGGCGGCTCATCAAAGAGCGGACGGGAGAGAGAGAGAGAGAGAGCGATGGACAGATGAGAAAGGAGGAGGGGGAGAGAGAGAGAGAGAGAGAGAGAGAGAGAGAGAGAGAGAGAGAGAGAGAGAGAGAGAGAGAGAGAGAGAGAGAGAGAGAGAGAGAGAGAGAGAGAGAGAGAGAGAGAGAGAGAGAGAGAGAGAGAGAGAGAGAGAGAGAGAGAGAGAGAGAGAGAGAACCGACGCGGCGACAGACTACTGCGTCCCGTCAGTCTGCCGTCAGGGGCCACGAGGTTGAACAGTGTGTATTTAACAAGCAGTTGATTTTGGATTCTGTCTCATGTACTTTGTGATAAATGGCCGCCGGCCACACCTCCTGAGAGCCTTCGTCTACAGAGGCAGCATGGAGAGAGTGTGCCGACGGGTTTGGAAACGCCAACCAGAACGACCGCGGAGCGCTGGAGAGAGAGTAGTGCCAACAGCCGAAAAAGATCTGCGGATGCAAGCTACCCCCCCCATAGTAAATGGTAAATGGCTGCATTTTCTATAGCACTTTTATCCAAAGCGCTTTTTACAATTTGTTCCTCACATTTTACCCACTCACTCACACATTCACACACCGACGGCGGAGGCGACCATGCAAGGTGCCGACCTGCTCATCGAGAGCAGTTCGGGGTTAAGTGTCTCGCTCAAGGACACTTCGACACGCTGCCCGGGAGGAGCGGGAAACGAACCGGGAACCTCCGGATTACCAGATGACTGCTCTACCTTCCGAGCCACTGTCACCCCCGTAGAATCAGATAGTACATATTCACCGAGCGGTGCGTCAGCAAGGCACACAGGATCCTGAAAGACCCCCAGCCACCTGAACCACAAACTGAACACTGAACAGTTACTTCCACCGGGCAAACAGACAACTGACGGAAAGACTCTAAACCATCCATGAGCATACATTACACACAAAAGCACCTTAAGTGACGTACACACCACACAAGCACACTTATTAGTTATTACACGCACACACTGCTGCTACTTACACTGTATAATAATTTATTTTGTATATTTTATCCACTGTTTTTGACCTTGTATTGTATAGAACTACTACGGTTGAGGAGCCGGGAAAAACACATTATGTACGTTTAAAAAAGCTGTGACAATAAAATTATCTGATTCTGTGTTGGTGGCAATTAACATTCCTGGTAAAAATCACAAGGTCAACCAGAGAGGGTGGGTGGAGCAACAGGCTGCCTCTTCCTCAACCCATGTGGCATAACCGTTTTATCAATCTCTGTTATCATGGCCAAACACACGAAGAGAAGAAGGCTGATGCCCACAGATCATGAAACTTCAAAAACTGCAAATCAGTTACCATCAGAGGAAGGTGAACAGTCAAAAAAGTAAAGGGACTATCAGTAGAACTATAGACCATCAGCCATAGATCTATAGACCGTCAGCCATAGATCTATAGACCATCAGCCATAGATCTATAGACCATCAGCCATAGTAGATCTATAGACCGTCAGCCATAGATCTATAGACCGTCAGCCATATATCTATAGACCGTCAGCCATAGATCTATAGACCATCAGCCATAGATCTATAGACCATCAGCCATAGATCTATAGACTGCCAGCCTTAGAACTATAGACCATCAGCCATAGATCTATAGACCATCAGCCATAGATCTATAGACCATCAGCCATAGATCTATAGACCATCAGCCATAGATCTATAGACCATCAGCCATAGATCTATAGACCATCAGCCATAGATCTATAGACCGTCAGCCATAGATCTATAGACCGTCAGCCATAGATCTATAGACCATCAGCCATAGATCTATAGACTGCCAGCCTTAGAACTATAGACCATCAGCCATAGATCTATAGACCGTCAGCCATAGATCTATAGACCATCAGCCATAGATCTATAGACCGTCAGCCATAGATCTATAGACCGTCAGCCATAGATCTATAGACCATCAGCCATAGATCTATAGACTGCCAGCCTTAGATCTATAGACCGCCAGCGGTAGAACTATAGACCGTCAGCCATAGATCTATAGACCGTCAGCCATAGATCTATAGACCGTCAGCCATATATCTATAGACCGTCAGCCATAGATCTATAGACCGTCAGCCATAGATCTATAGACCGTCAGCCATAGATCTATAGACCGCCATAGGTGCAGCTAAAAAGGGTGTTACTTTAACCTACAAATATAAGACTGCTGACAATTGTGACGATTTTTGCTAAAATGTGAATCACGATTTTTCTCTCTAAGAATTGAGATCACGATTCTCTCACACGATTCTTATTTTTTCAATAAAAACATTTATTGCACTCTTTCTTAAACAGACACCATAACATATATCAAAGTGCTTGACTTAAACTTAAAAGTCTCTTGTAACATACACAATAACTCAAGTCTCTTTTCCTCTCTTACACCCGTGTGCGTCGCGGCACTTTGCTCTCGTCTGTCAGGTCAGGGCTGAAGCGCTCCGTCAAATGACCACTTCCGGTTCCGAAAGAGATCCCACACGGGTGGGTGAGTGGGGAAGGTTGACGAAGAAGACCTTTGTCCCGAGTGCTCTAGCGTCAGAATGTTATGAAGTGGATGGCCATTTTGGATAATCACACTGTTTTTACCGGTACACTACACATATTACAAAAACCTTTCTACAAAACACGTTTTCTGTGGGATTTTTATAGACTTTGGACTGTATGACTATAAGATTTCAGGCTATGGAACTGGTGTGTTTTCCAGCTCCTACCTCTCATCTGGAACCCAAAAACAGGAAATTGACGACAAGTCAACACAAAAGTAAGAAAATATATTGAATGTCTAATTAATAGCGTGTTTTGCTTTACATCGTGTAAGTGTGATTGATATCGCAACTGGGATTGTTCTGAAGCAAATAAGTCAACACGTGAATGCAGTGTTACATGAATGTATAGGGGAATAGGAGTGTTTTAATGCAACTGATCTCCATTTTGACGCAAATGCAAATACATCAGAATCGTCATAATTTTGAAATGAGATCGCATAGGTCTATGAATCGAGATTGCGCTTTTTTTTTATGATTAATCGTGCAGCCCTAGCTGACAGCATAGATTGATTGAAGAGATTTTTTTTACTATGATATATCAACTACAATACATAATAATAATAATAATGCAGGACCTGTCGCAGAGGTCTTTAATTGGCATGCAACGACACTCAATGTTAGCGGCACACAGCGCAGTTAGTTAGCACACACACACCGGAACACACATGCATGCATTGTCTTTTAGGATCGCCGATGCGATACTCCTCTGCGCTTAACCCATCCCGTCGTCCTTCCCCCCAAGGGCAGCCGGGAGCAGACGAGGGCTGCGGCGTGAGCCACGCCCGGGGACCATCCAAGTGCTCCTGCCCGTCTTGGTCACGAACGCGACAGCGTTAGCGATCTGTTGTTTTGCATGTTTTTCCATTGGGTTTCTCTTATCGGGGGGGGGGGGACCCTTGCGAGCACGGGGAGAACATGCCAAAGAGAAGTCGCCTATTCTCAGTCCTTGCCCCACAATGGTGGAATGAACTACCCACCCCAGTTAGGACAGCCGAAACCCGTCCAATCTTTCGCCGCCAACTAAAGACGCATTTCTTCAACCATTATCTAAAAAAATAAAAATAAAAAAATACCTAACCCTAACTAACCTTACTGTCATGCACTTGTCTTAATAA
The DNA here is from genome assembly GCF_963971535.1 of Notolepis coatsorum. Classification (NCBI taxonomy): domain Eukaryota; kingdom Metazoa; phylum Chordata; class Actinopteri; order Aulopiformes; family Paralepididae; genus Notolepis; species Notolepis coatsorum. The sequence goes on along the minus strand of NC_140166.1, from coordinate 43,109,064 downwards.
ACTAACCTACACTGTAACATGCAACACTTTGATGAACATTGTTACTCAGCTGATAGAGTTGTACCCTTCCTGATGACTTGTCGTACAGAACTTGTAAGTCTCTTTGGATAAAAGCGTCAGCTAAATTACTAAATGTAAATGTAATGTAAACATGCAAACTCCACACAGAAAGGCCTGGGAGTTCACCCACCTGGGTACCTGCCAGGGCCGGACTGGGGAAATAATTCATACCAGGAGATATAGCGTGAAATATAGCCCCAGTCAGGCCACTTTTTAAGCGGGGGGTCTGGGAGTCCCCCACCAGGAAATTTTTTGTTACAAAGACTTAATTTCCTGCATTCTGGTGAATTTTAGTGCATGTGAATCACAAACTAATGAACCAACAATTGCTTAGTACAATGTACTGTTATGAACCTCAAATAAAACTGTTGTGGCACTAGCAACGCTACTATCTCCACCTTCAAAAAGAAAAAAGCAAGAGCACAACATGTTTTTCTATTTACTATTATAATACAGTTAACCACTCTCTCCACCTATTCAAACAGAGCAAGAGCACAATACCCTATTCAGTTTACTGATGCACTACCCATCAACAGTTAAAATAGCCCTTTACACAAACATTAAATAACAGACCTTTCATTAACAATACTATAATAACAGTAGCCACTGCCAGAATAGTGTGACACATGTATCGCGTGTGGTGAGCACACGCATGCATGCACAACGAAGACAGAAGATTGCGTTATCTCAATCATTTTAACTATAAAATTATGAGCTCAAAGTATTAGCTCACTGACTGAAATTTCCAACAAAAAGCATCAATTGTCAAATAATATTGATCACATTAACTAGACTAGATGTTTTTGAGGAAATTAGAAAGGGAACAACAACTTAACCCTTGTGTCTGATCAGATTCTTATTTTTTGATAACTTTGCAGTGATTATGTTTGTAGCCAATATATGTGGCAAAGGTGTGTAATGTTTGAATTATCTTCTATTTTTTTTTACTTTCTCTTTCATAAATTGTTTATTCAACTTCAGCCCTGATCATAACCACCACATATTGTTTTTTGTAATGTCAGATTTAACAACACTTTTCAGAAAAGTGGGAGTATTTCATTTTTAATCTGACATTACAAAAAAAACGAAAAATGGTTATGATCAGGGCTGAAGTTGAATAAAATATTTATGGAAAAGAAAGTGGGAAATTATTTCAACATATAATCTTTTTATGGCGTTTTTCAATTTAGTCCCCTAATATGGTAAGAGTATAACACTTTAGTTTTCAGACACAATGGTTAAATTATTTATTTGTTTCTTGGCAGATTTAACATTGGGCTTTTGACAGGGGAGATGATGATGCATTGCATGGTAATGTTAGCTAGCTAACATCCATGTTTATTTTTATCACTGACTAACCTGCTGGTCCCTTGACCTTGGTGCAAGAAAACATTTGATAAATGTTGCCGGATTTAGCAGCGTCTCCTGTAAGGGCCTTTCTTTTTTCCCCCCTGACTAACCTTACTGTCATGCACTTGTCCTAATAAACTAACCTACACTGTAACATGCAACACTTTGATGAACATTGTTACTCAGCTGATAGAGTTGTACCCTTCTTGCTGTCTTGTCGTACAGAACTTGTAACTCGCTTTGGATAAAAGCGTCAGCTAAATGACTAAATGTAAATGTAATGTTAACCACTCCGCCACCGTGCCGCCAGGGTTCATTCTGGAATTTCCATATTGTTATAGAGAGCTGATGCACAGCGTCTACAGTAGTTGAGGCTTTGTAGTATCTCCCTTGTGTATTTACTAGAGCTGGGCCGTTAACGGCGTTAACGTGCTGCGTTAACGCTATATAGTATCGCGCGATAATATAATTAACGCATTAATCTAAAAAAAAATATATATATATATATATATATATTTTTTTTACATTTTTTTTTTCTACCTTTATTTACCCAGGGTAGGTTCGCTGAGCACAGATGTTCTTTTCCATTCACACCTGGGAGCTGCCCAGTACAACCACAGTTGACACCATTGGCCACTGAGCAACTCCACTGGAGCAGTTGATTCAAGCCATGTCACATAGTTCAAGTTTGAAATGATTCTTTCTGTTTTGCTCCTAAACACAAGTACATCTTATTGAACATTATTTTGATATTTCATTACCAATTATCATAGCAAAACAGCTTTTTCAAACAGTCTGTAATGCATTTTGGAAACGGGAGATGGGCTCATGGTGTAATGGGCCACCTGGCCTGAGAAACATAAGGAGGAAAGAAAAAGTAAGGACTTACTTCTGGTCATTATTTGGGTAGAACACACATATTTTGAATGCCTTCGGCAGGTTTTTTTTATTTTTTTTTGAGCCATTTTAATCTAGATTAATCTAGATTAAATCCAGGATTGCAGATAGATTAATCTAGATTAAAAAAATGAATCTATGCCCACCTCTAGTATTTACCTTTAGCCACAATATTGATTTCAATGCACAACGGTGGAAATGAATTCAAATAAAATACTTGCCGTTGACCAATCTCAGGTCGTTGGCCTACTGTCGGGCCTGTGTGTGAAGTCTCATTCAAATCGGATCAGAACTGTATGGCTAGTACGGACAGACACGCAGATAGACAGAAATAAACAGTGAAACCACCCCCCCCCCCTTGCATGGTGCATGCGCGTGTAATAACTCCCCGACAGGGTTGTCACAATGACACCAGGAGATGCATCCTAGTATCCTGGGGGGAGTAACATCAGGCACCACGCAATGATGCAAAGCCTCAGAAAGCTCAACAAATTCATCTGCCCGCGCATCCACCTCACCCCCATTGTGCGTACGCATGTCACCCCGCCCCCTCATCCCTCATCAGCGCAGCTCCTTGGCCAGGGACGCTCGTCGGAAGAACCAGAGGTCAAACCGTAAAGCAATTACGCCGGCAAGTCATCAACTAAGAACTGACAGCAATACAATTACCTCCAGGCCTGACTCGCCCGCAGCAGAGAGAGAGAGAGAGAGAGAGAGAGAGAGAGAGAGAGAGAGAGAGAGAGAGAGAGAGAGAGAGATAGAGAGAAGGAGAGAGGGAGATAAACAGCAAAAAGAGAGGGAGAGAAAAACAGCAGAGCGAGAGAGAGAAACAGCAGAGAGAGAGAAAGAGAAACAGCAGAAAAAAGAGAGAGATAGATAGATAGAGAGAGATAGAGAGAGAGAGAAACAGCAGAAAGAGAGAGAGAGGAGAGAGAGAGAGATAGAGAGAGAAACAGCAGAAAGAGAGAGAGATGAGAGAGAGAGAAACAGCAGAAAGAGAGAGAGAGAGGAGAGAGAGATAGATAGAGGGAGAGAAACAGCAGAGAGAGAGAGAGAGAGAGAGAGAGAGAGAGAGAGAGAGAGAGAGAGAGAGAGAGAGAGAGAGAGAGAGAGAGAGAGAGAGAGAGATAGCTATGTTTGACTCGGGGGCCTCTAGCAGCAACAGGGTGGCTCCATGTACAGTATATGGCGTATAATTGCACCCAGCCAAGTGCTATTTAATCCTCTCTTTAACAGGTGGAAAAAGAAGAAGTCTGTGCTGAGTGGTACTGAGAGGGAGGGGGGAGGGGGGCAGAGAGCCATCTATTATGTGTAACAAAGGGCTTGGCGACTTGCCACTTCTACCTCCTACCTAAGATAGAGAGAGATAGAAGGAGACTCTGTTAGCAGAGAGAGGACAGGAGTGACTGATCTCTTCTACACATCTCTGCAGTCAAGGATGACAATACCGCCAGCTGACATCTCTCTCTCTCTCTCTCTCTCTCTCTCTCTCTCTCTCTCTCTCTCTCTCTCTCTCTCTATCTCTGGAGTGGGTGTAAATAAATAATTGCTGAACATGAAAGGTAGGAGGGAGAGAGAGACGGAGACAGAGCATGAGAGAGAGAGCATGAGAGAAAGCATGAGAGAGAGAGAGAGAGAGAGAGAGAGAGAGAGAGAGAGAGAGAGAGAGAAAAAAAGAGAGAGAGAGAGAGAGAGAGAGATATGTGTCCGTATTTAAACATACTGTTGTAATATTACTGTATCTATGTAGGGATGCACATACCCATATTATTGGATCCCCCCCCCCCCCCCCCCAAAGAAGAAAAAAAGCCAGTTGTGTAACAATAAAATATTCTGCTGTTTTGGCCCATAAAATATAAGCATATAATAGGTTTCTCTACATGGGAACAATTAATTATTCCACTATCCAAATATCTCAAACTAATGGTCAAGTCTGTGCTCCTCAGTACAAGTATTATTCTATCTATCGGCTGATACTTATAGAAGTACTATTGGATTAGCTCTCTACTATCTATCGGCTGATACTTAGAGTATTGCCAGATAAAAGATTGTGTCGGTGCATCCCTATCAATCCCTGCCCGCTTTTCTTAATCCTCCAATCAAAACTGTTGCTTCTCTTTCTCTCTGACAAACATGAATCGACCTATCTCAAACCCTGCCCTCTTTAAAAAAAAATCCTGTTTAACCGTTGCTTCCCTCGGACAAAATGTTGTCTCGTTAACCCTTTCACTACCACACTACAGAAGGTTAAAGGGGAACACCACCCAAATTAATTCCAATATGTTATTTCTATGGTCTAGGAAGGTTAGGAGCTACTCTCTCCCAAAGCCAGACACCAGAGAAGTAAAGACTCAAACTTAGAAAGTATGGAGCCCCCCCCCCCCCATTGACAATGAATGGAGACTGATTTCTTTGGACCAACAGATCAATTTTTTCTTTTTTATACGCAAATCAACTTGAACGTTGAACTTGATAATGACAATGTAGCTTTTTCATGGTCACAAAAAGAATAACAACAAAAAAACACACAGCTACAGAAGAAGAAAGAAACAGACTTCCAAGGAAGGGTGTGTCAATTTGCCCACACACACATGCCCATATGACCAGACAAGCTACGTCAAACCACCTCCTGTCTGCCACCTAAACCCAGGACAAATCTTCTCAAATCCTCTGTGACTTACAGAGCTATCATGGAATGGAACTCATTGCCAAGCTACTTTGCTGAAATAGAATCCAAAACCACTTTCAAGAAAAAATTTAAATACCATCTACTACTAACGAGCATGCACTGAACCCTTATGGCATAGAGGTGAAAACCAATTGACCGTTTGTTAATTGTATTTATGCTGATGGCAGTGCGTGCTGCTCAGGAAGCACTATTTATTTTATACTGATAAGTATCTTGTACACTGTCATCCTTACAAACAAGCAATAAAAATTCTAGACAAGAAACCATTCAGGTACCATCATTGTCACATTCTAAAAAAATATAATCTACTCAGTTGGGAAAACCTGACCCTATATCAAAACGTCTGTCTAGATTTTTTTTTGTATTTTATTTTTTTATTATTTTTTAAACAAACATATAAACAAACATGACAACACACGATAAGATATACAAGCATTAATTGTCAGGGCACATCCAATGAGATCACCTTTTAGTTAGTTGTCTTATATAAGATATACCCATAATACCTGTTATCTAAAAAAAAAAACTACACACATATGCTCAGCTCGAACCCCCCCCTCCCGGACCCCACCTTGAGAAGTACCTCCACTATCCCTCGCACCTAACCAGACACTACCATTATAAGCTAGCTTTTATTCTCTCCACCACTTCTAACCACATTGACATTTTGGATTCATTGAGACCCAGAATTCTTACTGTAGATATTTCATGGTAAATTACATCCAGATATGTAAGAAACCAAACTTTACGGCACATTTTTTCCGGTTGAAACCAGCGTGATGCGATCAGCTTTTTGGCTACTGTGATACCCGATAAAACCAATCTCTTTAGCTGTGGATTCACTGCAAACTCAAAAACATCATTCAATAGTAATACCGAGGGGTGTACAGGTATATTCCAAGATACGAGTTTTGATATTTGTTGGGTCACATCTTTCCAGAATGCCTTAACTGGTGAGCAGTCCCAATACATGTGCATAAATGTCCCTTCGTCCCCATTTGTACATTGGGTGCATTTGGAATCTTGTTTAAGCCCCATTCGGCACAGTCTTATAGGAGTCAAGTATGTCCTGTGAATATAGTTAAGATTGATTTGTTGATGATCCGGGTTCCTTGATGTAAGTCGGACATTTGCCCAGGCTCCTTGCCAATCAAAGTCATTTCCCAGGTCTGGTATATCCCTCCTCCAGACAGAGTCAAGTTGGAGGGTTTCATACGAGGACGTTAGTAATTGATGATAAAATTCTGAAACAAAACCTCTCGATGTCTCTCTTGCGTAGAAGAATTTGTGGTATCTGTGGTGTTCAATTGGTCTGTCTAATGGAACACCGTGAGACTTCAAACATAGCTCTAACTGTTTGTGAAAAAACCATGTGGACTTGGTGAGATAAAAATGTTTGCGTATTTCTTTATCACTACAAAAACCCTGTTTGTTAAAAACATCCCCTAATGAGTGTATGCCTTGCTCTTCCCATATAGGGAATCTTATAGGTCGTTTTCCAATTAAGAGAGCATTGTTATTGAATAAGGGAGTATGATTGTGCCATTTTTGTGGGTTCGGATTTTTTTTTTGTGATTCACGCCATATCCGGATCGCATGAGTAATTATGGGGCCAAATTTCCGTTCACAGTGCTTGATTGGTAGTTTAGTGTATGCTATGTCCTTCAGTCTATGTGGGGCTACTATGTTTTCTTCTATTTTTCTCCAGGATGCTAATGCTTGGGAGTCAAACCATGTTGTCAATGGACTTAATGAGTACGCCTTAAAATATAGGAAAAAATCTGGAAATGCCATGCCACCATCTGCTTTATTTCTCTGTGCGGTGGATCTTTTTATACGTGGTGGTTTGTTATTCCAAATAAATTTGTATGTGGAGGAGTGTAATCTTTTCCAGTAACCCTCTGGAGGGGGTAACGGTAGCATTGAACAGAAGAAGTTGATTTTAGGTAGTACATCCATCTTAACTATTGATATCCGTGCTTGTACTGTGTTTTTAAGTTTTGCCCATCTATCAAGGTCGTCTTTGATTTTGTTTTGGATTTTTGTGTAGTTGTGCTTCACCGTTTGTCTTATGGTAGGGAATATTTCCACTCCCAAGCATCTGAAATGTTTTACCATCGGTATCTGTCCTGGGAGGGTTGTATCTTTTTTTGCAGGGGTGTTAAGTGGAAGGAAAGCCGACTTCGGCCAATTTATCTTAAATCCCGATAAATCACCAAAGTCCTCAATCAACTTGAGCAGATGAGGCAATGTGGTGTTGGGGTTTTCCATGAACAATATTACATCGTCCGCATATAAACAAATGTTTTGTTGTGTGCCCTTGATTACGATAGGTTCTATGGATTGGGATTGTCTTATATATTGTGCTAAAGGCTCTAATGATAGATTGAACAGTCCGGGACTAAGAGGACAACCCTGTCTGGCAGAGCGTGATACCGGAAATATTTCGGAGATGATTGTGCCTGTTGTAATCATGGCCGATGGGTCTTTGTATAATACTTTAATCATATCGATGAATCCTTTTCCTAACCCCATCCTTTCTAGCACTGCCCACAGATACGACCATTCCAGCCTGTCAAAGGCCTTCATAGCATCCAGGGACAGCATCGCCTTAGGTATGGTGTCCTCCTTGTCGGCATCAAGTACGTGCAGTATACGTCTTATGTTCTCAGTGATCAGGCGGCCTCCTATGAAGCCAGTTTGGTCCGGGTGAACTAAAGACGTCATATGCTTTTGTAATCTGATGGCTAATACCTTAGAGTACAGTTTGATATCTGTTCCGAGGAGGCTTAAAGGTCTATAACTACCGCACTCGTTGGGGTCTTTGTCTTTTTTAAGGAGGACTGTTATGAGTGCAATATTGTCATTTTTATGGAAGTTCCCCTCCTTGACTGAGTATAAGATCATATTTAGTAATAAGGGGCCAATAATGTCCCAACAAGAAAGGTACATTTCTGATGGGAAACCGTCTCTTCCAGGAGCCTTACCACTTTTCATTGCGGTTATGGCCTTCTTGAGTTCCTCTAGTGTGATCGGTGTTTCTAACTGTTTAGCGTCATCCTCTGAAAGTTTAGGGAGAATAATTTGATTAAGAAATGTGTCCATTTTGTTTTGATCGAAGGTCATTTCTGATTTATATAAGTCGGAGTAGAATACTTTGAATGTATTGTTTATTTTTACAGGATCTGTTACAAGTACTTGTTGTGCTCTAATGGTAGTTATATCTGCAAATGTTGCATTAATTCTTAATCGCATGGCTAATAGGTGGCTGGGTTTGGAACCATGGGAGTACTGCTGTTGTCTTGTGCTGCGTATTTGTATTTCCGATTGTTGTCTGTATATGGCATTGATCTCTATTTTTAGTACGTTAACTTGATTTTCTAGTCGAGTTGAGTTGTTGTATTTCAGAGAATTAAATAACGTTGAGTAAAGCGTTTCCAGCTCATCCAGTTTTGTGCTTTGATTCTTGCGCATTTTGGAGGAAAAGCTATCCGTGAAGTCTTTGATCATTCCCTTTACCGACATCCATATTATTCTGGGGTCTTGCACCGAGTTTGCATTCTCCCGTTGGAATACTATAAGAGCTTCTTTGAGTTGTGTAATGAATTCCTTGTTATTAAGCAGCAACGAGTTAAATCGCCATCTTGGGGCTCGGGAGGATAGTATACCAAATGTACCTTTAAGGAGTAAATAACAGTGATCTGATAGTGCGTTGGGTATCATTTCCACTTCATAATTATCAAATAGTCTCTGTGATGCAAAGACATAATCTATTCTGGATAGTGTATTATGCCTCGCAGATCGACAAGAGTACTTTCGGGTCGTGGGATTAAGTAACCGCCATAAGTCATTTACACCTAGACGTCTGTCTAGTTTTTAAAATAAAGTGTGGATTGGCTCCTCCTCCTTTGTCCGGTTTCATCAACATCAAGTCTGCCTCAACCAGGAACACTAGAGGTGCGGCAAGGGGGGACTGTACAATCCCTTTCAAAAAAAGTGTATTTGGCCAGGCTGTCTTTTCATACAGAGCATCCCACCAATGGAACTCAATTCCTCAAACAATTAGAGTGTCCACATCATACCATTCATTCAAGTGCAGGGTTAGGGAATGGCTCATTGATAACCAGAACTGTCAACACTGAGGTATCTGTATGTGTATATGTGTGTGTGGATATGGATATGGTGCGTCTGTCTATGTCTGGGTCTCTTAATATGTCATGATGTGCTCTGTCCTTGTGTCCATGACTGTATTGTGACCTGTATCCCTACTATGTCTATGTGCCTTTGTTGTGTTTTTATTCTAATGTATTTATCTTGATTTTATTCTGTTTTTATTGCTAACCCTTTTTTTACACAGGATTTTAGCCTGTACCTTCTGGCAGGGGGACTACCAATGGAAATTAGCCTTTTGGCTAAAATTGGGTGCATTTACATTTGTAAAATGTTTTATTAATGTACACTGTCCCCCTTGAACAAATAAAGTAAACCAAACCAAACTGAATCTGATATTAAGAGTGGATGAGATTGTTGTTAACACTTTGAGTGCCAGCAACGCGTTTTGTCGTTAGTTCATACCGCCCTTTGAATGCCACCAACGCTATATAGCGTTTTTATGTCGTATTCTTTTTTATTGGCGATTTGAATTCATATTTCATCAATCGAGCCTTACGCTAGTGTTGCAGAGTCTCTCTGAGCTCAATTGGGAAGATACCGCCCCCTATCGCCTCTCCCTGTGGTACTGCACCCCATTAGTTTAGACTGATGATGGGGGGGGGGGCCAGTTTCCTCATTTTACTTTTCCGTCAAGCCAACTGAAGAATCCATTGTGATCGCCGACCATCAGAACAGCGTGGATTATGTATTTACAGTACCCAGCGCTGAATCAATAAACACTATCGATATTTGGAATAGCGATCAGGAATTGGAATAATCTTTTTGGATAACATCTGATCTGAGGTAAGGAATCTATTTTACCAGTCTTGGGATAATCAGAGCTTTTTTCACAGAGATATCAGCGTGTCCCATATGTGTGTGTGTGTGTGTGTGTGTGTGCGCTGATCAGGAAATGAGAGAATAGATATTTCAGCCCGCTTCTATAGCGTGCATAAGTACACATATACTATCGATAATCTAGCGTTTATTTGAAAACGATTCATAAATAGGCCGAAAAATTACAACGTTTTTGTGTATGCCAGAATATTCCAGTAAATGCCGATTATCACAGAATCTTTATATTTTCCTTGAAAACGAGGGCTTTTCAAAATGCTATAAAACGGAAATGAAGCGATTAAAAAACAATCCGTTTCGACAATGTTGACTGCAAACAAGTCATTGATAAGCGACGGGCAGATTAGACACATAGCCATAATTTAAGACAGAGATTATGCGTTCACAACGCTATCATTCAAGTGGGTGCTGGCATTTAACCACGTTTTACCATGTTAATGGCCGGTAATCAAAGTGTTAATGATGTAATGACTTATGTCTTGAATATTGTTGTATTGTAAGTGTCGGACCCCAAGGACGAGTATCTTTTGTCAAGTGCAAAAGCTAATGGGGATCTTAAATAAACATAAACATAAACACACACCCTTCAGAAAACAGCCCCGTCAGTCAGCCCCTGTCACTCAGCCCTGTCACTCAGCCCGCGGGGCATTTAGAAGGACATCGTGTTGAGTGGTGGTCCCCCCCCCCCCCCCCGGCTGCCTGACAGGCCTGAATGATGAGTCGTGAGCCGCTGCGCCTCCACGTCGGTGCGAGGCGCCTGAGGGCCCGAGGTGTGTCTCACGGTCCCCCCGGTGTGCCACCCTGTCGCCCTCCAGCACCGCCGGCTCCAGCGGTAATGGCACTGTGTTCTCAGGCGTGGCCGCGGCGGGGGACAAAGACTGGGACGAAAGGGGCGGGCTACGCGACTCCGCACAGAGACAACGGAGGAGGCTATCTGGCACGGGGGCGTGACGGCCTCGGTGTAGATAAGCCTGTCGGAAAGCGCTCAGCTGAGTGCCAGGCACGGTGGGATCTTTGTGTGGCTCTGAAAGAGAGATATTATTCGCTCAGGTGACAACGGATGAGCCCGGTGCAAAAGGGTTTTGAGCAGAGCGTCTGGAAAAGAGCAGACGGTTGTTTACACAGTGGATGTGAGAGAGAGAAAGAAATCACTCGCTGCTTGAGTTTGTCGCCTTAGGATTCGGCTCTTATCTACCCTGCTTTTCAGGATAGACCGACTGCCAGTTAGACTGTTGAGTGTGTGCATAGCTAATGTGCGTTTTTGTGCGTGCGTGCGTGCGTGCGTGCGTGCGTGCGTGTGTGTGCGTGCGTGCGTGCGTGCGTGCGTGTGTGTGTGTGCGTGCGTACGTGCGTGTGTGTGTGTGCGTGTGTCTCTATCCTGGCCTGGGTCTGGTTCCACTCAGTAGGATCAAACAGCAGTGACGGTGCGTCTCTCGTCTCCCTCTGCCTCGGCGGTAATGAGGAGTGATCCATTCGCCTCCCGTGGAGGCCTGCTCACAGGCAGCGAGCAGAGAAAAACAGATTACAGAAGCACTCCGGTCAAATGTCAACACAACGCCGCCGCGGCGGAGGCCGGGGGCGGGGCGGGGGGAAAAAAGAAACACATCAAACGCCACGGCGAGAGTGTGAACGGACGGCTAACGGTTAGCGAAGCAGCTAAAAACAACCGCAGCCCCCCGACTTGACAAATGGTGGTATTTCCCTCCCCTGTCACCTTCCAACAAGCCCTGGTGGAGTATCTAATATATTCCCAGGGCAGTGTGGTGAGTAAAGTGTTTGTTTATTGTCGATATAACACATTCGGGCAGAACATGTAATCAACTTGGCACTATAGCTTTCGGGTATCCTGGCCCTAGCGGCCACCTGCTCTAGGCACATGCTCCGTGGCCGCGTGACACCTTTCCGGTAAACGGCCCCCTGAACAACAACGCCTCACGGGTGGGAGAAATGAACCAGCTGCTTGCGCATTAGGCAGCCCCCGTGCGGCCCGCCGTGAGGGAAGAGTGGGTTGGGGGGGGGGGGGGCAGCGATTCATTACGGGAGCCCCCCGCCTGCGAAAATAAAGAGGGAATCAGAATGGAGAGCTAACCATCATTCATCCCCGCTGCCTCCATCACTCTGGAGCCCCTCGCTTGCTAGGATGATGAAATAATTGTAGTGAATAGGCTCTCCGGCACAGCGGGACGTTGGGGGAGGCCTTTTTGCTGGAGGCGAGGAGCAGTAATTGGCTAACGTCGCGGGCAGGAAGGCCGATTTGGGCCACCTGCTGGCTAACCCGGGCCAGGGCTGAAACACCCCCCCCCCCCCCCCCCCCCCCCCCCCCCCCCTGGCCCCCGGTGATGGGAACGCGGGAAATTAACAAGATATGTGGGTGTAAAGCCTGGTGACTACCCACTGAGGGTCCCGGTGCCCAGAAGTGAACACGGGGGCCGTAAAGGGCCACTCGCTGAACACCATGTTGCTCCAAGAAAGATCCTGTGAGAAGGGAGAAGAGAGGAGACGAGGAGAAGGGGAGGCGAGTGAGAGGTGAGGTGAGGAGAGAATCGAGGTGTATACATCAGCGTTACCCTGCTGTAGCCACAGGTGAAATTCCTTGGCAGCAGTGACAGCCTCGTCCCTCGCTGCCTCCAACCAGCTGGCGCTCCATCAATCAATCAATCAATCAATCAATCAAATTGATTTGTATAGCACATTTAAACATGACACTTGTCAACCAAAGTACTACTGAAGTATAAATAAACAACCAACAGACAAACAAAGAAACAGAACAACACGTCAAAACAAACAAGCAGGCAAGAGTCAGAGTGAGTCAGGGAAGGCTAAGGAATATAGGTGAGTTTTGAGCTTAGATTTAAAAGACTTGATGGACTCCATCAAGGCATCATACTATACTATAGCACCCCCTCTCTCTCCCCCAACAACACCAAAGACGGATCTTTCTATTTCAATATTAACATTTTTGTTACAAAGTGCTGCACAGGATACAGATACAGAAACAACATCTATATCCAGAGGACTAGGAAGGCAAGATAAGTCTGTAGAGATTGATTTTAGGAAGCGAGGTAGAGAGCGGGGTACAAATAAGAGACATTGGTCGGATAATCTGAGTGGTCTATAGCGGACGGGCTTTAAAAAGAACTGTGAGCGGGCGGCTGGGTGGCGCAGCGGACATTGCCAACATCACAATGCTGGTGATGGAAGCTCCAGGTGGTCCAGAACAGGGCAGCACGGTTGGTACTGGGCTGCTCACTAAGGTCTAATGTGAGCCGTATGCATGCCCGCCTCTCTTGGCTTAACGTTGAAAATAGATTGTCTTTTAATATACTTGTGCTGTTCAAGTTGGTCATGAGCAGTAAGACTCCTGTTTTTATACATAATCAGATTGTTTTTAGTAATACTGTGCACGAGCATTACACTAGAGGTTCCAGTAGTGGGCAGCTTGAATTGCCAGGTCCTAGAACCAGCGCTCTGGGGAGATCTTTTATTTTTAGAGCATTAACTCTGTGGAATGGCCTGCCTCGGAACCTCTGCTGCATTTACAGTAGATTCACTTTTAAAAAGAATCTTAAATTGTTTTTAAATAGTTTTTAACACTGTAAAGTAATTTTTTGTTTTTGTTTTACACTAATGTAATTTTAGCTATATTAATTGTTACAGTAGGTTCATTATGCATTGTGTGTACTGACTTTTAATAATTTTGTTTTTTGCAATAGTGATTGTTTTTGTGTGTTTTTTGTGTGTGGACCCCAGGAAGACTAGCTGGTTGCTATCGCACCAGCTAATGGGGATCCCTAATAAAATAAAATAAAATCAAAATCACCAACGCAAGAGACACCGGGTTTGCTGCTGCCTCCGGCTTGGACCAGTCGTCATACTAACTCAATTGGCAGAGTTAGCGGATGGAAGTCGATGGGTGGTAGTCTGGACGTTGTGGACAGCGACTCCTACAGGTCGGTTGGGGGACGCCTGCACAGCAGAGACAGGAAATGGCGGGGGTAGTGTGAGCCTCCCACACGTTACACCTCGCCAATGAGAGTCCACGCTGGCAGGTGAAAAGATGTGACAGGCTGCCTCCTCGTGTATCGGAGGGGACACGTGATGCAAGGCTTCTATCCTCCCTACAACCGGCCAGTGGGGGGCATATGCGAGCAACGTTCAAGACAGGGGAGGGGAGAATTGGCACAGCGGGTAATTGGGATGGGAGAAAAATAGAAAAAGAGGAGAAAAAGTGGGGGGAAAAAAATAACTGTGAGCCAGTCAATTCTAAGAAATGAATGTCCATGTGGGACTCATCTGAACATGGCTTACACAGACAGGGTTCCCCGTGATCCAGTTACATTCTAAAAGAAAAAGAAAAACCAAACGTATGCATTGCATGTTCGTCTCAAGTCTGTTGGCGCAAGGCAAACTGTGTTCTGATCCAGCTCTCCCCACCAAGATCCAGCTCAGACCCGGGGCTCTCACCCCGAAGACACCTTGGTCACTGAGGAACGATGCCCCGATCCAGCGAGAGGTCTCCTCCATCAACACCGTTCCGCCAGGGGGTTTGATGCATTGCATGCAATATCCACCGCAATATATCATCCTCATTTGACACAGAGGGAAATGATGTCCTGAATTACGAAATCACTCCTGCTGACCGATTTAGGTTGAGTATTTCCACTGAGCGTTATTGCGCTGTGTAGAGACGTTTGGAAGAGCGATGGATCACTGCACTGTGTGCTGCCTGTGACTGCCTGTTTATGTTTTCACAGGGAAAGCTGGCGTCGCCATGGGTCTGGGCCGGCAGTGCCAACACAAGCCCAGGCCTCAGCTGTGTGCGTCTCTGGCCCTGTCTTGAACGTTGCTAGACTATGCCTCCCACAGGTCGGCTGTAGTGAGGACAGAAGCCTTGCATCACGTGTCCCCTCCGGTACACGAGGAGGCAGCCTGTCGCATCTTTTCGCCGCAGCAGCTCGAACTCTCAGTGGCGAGGAGTAACGCGTGGGAGGCTCACGCTGCCCCCGTCACTTCCTGATTCCGTCGCCCCGGCGTCACCAAACCGACCTGTAGGAGTCACTGTCCACAACGTCAAATCCCCACCCACCGGCTTTCCCACCCTCTAACACTTGCCAATTGTGTTAGTATGAACGACCGGCCAAACCGGTAGCAACGCCGAGAGCTGGGCTCGAACCCAGCGTCTCCTGCGTTAGAGGCGAGTGCCTTGCCCACTGCGCCAATCCAACACAAGCACAGGCTTCAGCTGTGTGGGTCTCTGGGCCTTCTAACACAAGCCCAGGCTTCAGCTGTGTGGGTCTCTGGGCCTTCTAACACAAGCCCAGGCTTCAGCTGTGTGGGTCTGGGCCTTCTAACACAAGCCCAGGCTTCAGCTGTGTGGGTCTGGGCCTTCTAACACAAGGCCAGGCTTCAGCTGTGTGGGTCTCTGGGTGAATGAATGAATGAATGAAAACTTTATTTAACAGATTGCAGAATGGGTACAATACAGTACGGCTCAATACACACAATTGTTAAGGGGATGCAGACCTGAGAAAGACGTTTGTCTTGTTTCCATCAGGGTCCCCCATTTTCAATTCATATAGACATTTATGACATACACAACATACATGACATTTATGGCATAGGGACATATAGGTATTTAGTACTGATACATTTGTGACATAAACGGTATTCAAATATACAGTACTGTTACCCCTAGATCCTGACAGAGTATATACATATGATGGGGAGGGGACTGTACATTAGGAGGGGGTGGGTGGGTGGGAGAGAGATATACATACGGCGGGGAGGGAATATATACATGCGGTGGGGAGGAGACTGTCTATTAGGAGGTGGTGGGGGTTTTGGGCATTTACGGTGGCCAGTTTCGAATTGCAGCCTCCCGTAGGTGCTCTTTAAGAGCGGTTTTGAATGTGGGTAGGGATTCACATTCCTTTACAGCTTTGGGTAGGGCGTTCCACATTGATGTGGCATAATTGCGAAACGTATTTAGTCCCTTGTTTGAGCCGAATCTGGGTTTAACATGATTTGTTGAGCTTCCTCTGGTGTTGTGATCATGGTATTCACTGACCTTTGGGAAGTATTTTGACATGTACATGGGTACCTTAGTCGTATAGTGCATCTTGTAGACCAGGCCCATTGCAAGTTGCTGTACTCTGTCGTCTACTCTAAGCGATCCTAGGTTGTCAAAGTGGGCAGGGGTGAGGTGGGTTTTAGGAGTAAGGTCAAGCAGTAGTCTGACCAGTTTGTTTTGAGATGTTTGTAATTTTGTTTTAAGCGCCTTTGAGGTGCTTTGGTACCATGAGGTGCACGCATAGTCGTAGTACCCTTGAATGAGTGCTCCTACCAGAGTCTTCAGGGTATTCTTGTTTACCAGAGAGGAGATCCGGTACAAGAATCGAGTTCGTTGGTTGACTTTTTTTTATTACATTGGATGCCATTTTGTCACAGGAAAGATTAGCCTCTAGGATGGAACCCAGGTAGGTAATTTCGTCTTTCCTTGTGACAATATTGTCACCCACTGCAACTGAGAAGCCGTCGGTCTTGCTGAGTTTGTTATTTTAACCGAAGAGAATGGACTCTGTTTTGCCCAGGTGTAATGATAGTTTGTTATCAGCGAGCCATATGCAGATTTTGCCTAGTTCCAAGCTGAGGGTTTTTTCAACCTGCAACTTGTTCTTGTCAGAGACCAGAAGGGCTGAGTCGTCCGCAAACAGGAACAAGTTGCAGTCACAGGCTGACGACATGTCATTTGCATAAATTAGGAAGAGTAGCGGTCCTAGTATGCTTCCTTGTGGAACACCACAGCTCACTGTGAGGGGGGGGATAGAGTACCGTTTACCTCCACCATCTGTTCTCTCCCCTCCAGGTAGGATTGCATCCAGCTCACTGATAAGCTATCAAAACCAATTGCTTTTAGCCTTCCAACACAAGCCCAGGCTTCAGCTGTGTGGGTCTGGGCCTGCCAACACAAGGCCAGGCCTCAGCTGTGTGAGTCTCTGTGCCTGCCAACACAAGCCCAGGCTTCAGCTGTGTGGGTCTGGGCCTTCCAACACAAGCCCAGGCTTCAGCTGTGTGGGTCTGGGCCTGCCAACACAAGCCCAGGCTTCAGCTGTGTGGGTCTGGGTCTTCCAACACAAGGCCAGGCTTCAGCTGTGTGGGTCTCTGGGTCTTCCAACACAAGGCCAGGCTTCAGCTGTGTGGGTCTGGGTCTTCCAACACAAGCCCAGGCTTCAGCTGTGTGGGTCTGGGTCTTCCAACACAAGGCCAGGCTTCAGCTGTGTGGGTCTGGGTCTTCCAACACAAGGCCAGGCTTCAGCTGTGTGGGTCTGGGTCTTCCAACACAAGGCCAGGCTTCAGCTGTGTGCGTCTCTGGGCCTTCTAACACAAGGCCAGGCTTCAGCTGTGTGGGTCTCTGTGCCTGCCAACACAAGCCCAGACTTCAGCTGTGTGGGTCTTTACACACAACAAACCTTTTACAGCCATGGTAAAAAGAAAAAGGTGACATCACACACGTAATAAAATTCAAAGACCATCAAATGGGTTGAAAAATACATCTACCTCACTCTGGGGGAAACATCGTGCTCTCTTAATAAATAAAACTGACTTGACTTCTATTCATACATTTTACATTTAGTCTTTTAGCTGACGCTTTTATCCAAAGCGACTTACAAGTTCTGTACGACAAGTCAACAGGAAGGAAGGGCACGACTCTTTACAACTGGGTAACAATGTTCATCAAACAGTGCTGAAACCTGGGTGCTGCAGTGATGAGTGCATAGTAGTAAAGAGTCATATAGTATAGTAGGAAGAGTGCATGATAGTATAAGACAGTAAGAATGTTATTTATTTTTATTCAGTGACTCTCTCTCTTTCTGTCTCCTCTCTCTCTCTCCCCCTGCGTTCCACAGCCCAGTTAATAATATCGTGATATGGAGCTTTAAGAGGTCCATTCCCTCTCATGTCCGTGGTCTTTAATATCCAAACGCCTTATAAAAGCAGCATCGCCGTTTCCCATCATCCCTCGGCTGAGCAGTGCCTCCCTTTATTCCCATCGCATTCCACCGGAGTGAGGTAAACCCCCCAGGAGGCCCTTTAACCGTGGACGGATCATCCCAGTCATGACAACCCGCTCCCCCCTACGTCAGACACCTGCGGAGCAGCCCTGCCAGGGCCTAGCGATGCTGCCCCCAACCCTTAGATCACACACAGCTGGCTCGCGGTAGTACTCCCCCATGCACCGTATAGCTCGAAGCCCAATAAACCCTTCTCCATATGTATACTGCTTCCCATGATGGCTGGCTGGGTTCATCGCTGTTTGTGGGGGGGGGGGAACATCCATTTAAAGTAAGCTTTAAGGCGAGACAGTACGTCCCGAAATCACCTTTTTGCGACGATATTTAGATTTAGTTATATTTTGCTTCCTTAACATGTCTTATTTCAAACTAGTGCCATTAAAATATGGAAAACAGACAATTAGTTGTTTATTTTACTTCCTGTTGTCTGATTGTGTCCATAGATCACAATTACAATACAGAACTTTGAGGGCGTTTTCTCAAAAACGAGTTTTTATGCATTTGACTTACACACAAAGACATGGAACTCCATTTCCCTAGTACATGTACACACCAAACTTTCCACATTTCTTCCCATCCATATCCTGCTTCTAATTACAGAAGGGTTTGTTGATATATCATTCATAGCCGGGTTAATAGTACATTTTATACCAAAAGTAGGCAGTATTTCCTGATGCAGGGGCTGATAAGAGGACAATCCCTTGTGAAAAAAGTTTCGTTTTGAATGCATCAACAAAATTAAACCTTGGCGATATATGCAAACGTGGGCATATTTAATGAGGAAGTGCCTCATTTGCATATATAAGAATACAATTCAGAAAACGTGCAATATATTTTTTCTTAGTTTATATGTGCAGACATACTGGAGCTATCAACACAGACTCGAGATGTCATGTAATATTGATCGTGTGCCTCTCTCACTCGAGATGCATGAATATTTGATCTTGATACAAAGGAAATGCAATTATCAAATGATCTCTTAGGAAAACGTTAGAAAGTATAGCGAGTAATCGGATATGAGGCAACAAAACAAAGATCATTCCACTGCAACTGTGTCCGTCGTTTGATTATATTGATAATAGTAAATCAGTGTGTTATTCTTTAGCTCAGCATTTGATTTTGTTGAACCAGGAAGGTATGGATTGGATGAGATCTAATCTGTCTGATAGAACACTCTTGTTTACATTAAAGGTGCATTCTCCCCATCTTTTCAGTTAAAGGGGCCAAAAAACAATGCTGATTTATTTTGCACATCATTTCACACACGTCCAAAAACTCTAAACAGTTTTGCACACATTAATTTAGTTTGACAGTTACTGGGAGTAAATGAGTTTGAATATGGCCATCGGTGATGTCATCGAGGACATTGAATCCTTGTGTTGAGTTAATCACATCTCCATGAAATGATGCAGTCCTCTGGACAACTTAAGTAAAATTTTTGCAGAGACAATGAGGAATGGGACGAGCTGGGCCTGAGACCTTTTCCTTCTCTCTTTCTGTCTCTCTGTCTGTCTCTCTCTTTCCCTCTCTCTGTCAGTATGTCTCTCTTTTCCTTTCTGTCAGTCTCTCTTTCCCTCTCTCTGTCAGTCTGTCTCTCTCTTTCCCTCTCTCGTCTGTCTCTCTTTTTCCCTCTCTCTGTCAGTCTGTCTCTCTTTTCCTCTCTCTGTCAGTCTCTCTTTCCCTCTCTCTGTCAGTCTGTCTCTCTCTTTCCCTCTCTCGGTCTGTCTCTCTCTTTCCCTCTCTCTGTCAGTCTCTCTTTCGCTCGCTCTTTTCCTCTCTCTGTCTGTCTCTGTTGAGATTATGTGTTATGTATGATTGCATGTAACTGCTTAACTGTTTCCACAAGAGGGCGCTATAGGCGCAAGGAGACATAGCTATTGGAGCTGACGTCAGGTGAGAGGGTATATAAGAGATTGTTCCCTCCCACTCTGTCTCTTCCTCCGTCGCCTCTCACGAGAGAAGGTCTCATGTGCATAATGCTGTGTGAATAATAAACCACGCCAAAGGCTAAAGAGAGGAACCTTGTCGTCATGGCCAAGTTATTGTTGCTCCACAGGTGACTCTGTCAACAGGTTATGGGCCCAGATCACGCAGGAGCGAAATAAGCAAGGGTAGCAAGTTTAGCTAATAGGCTAGGTTAGCACCGGGAGCACCGCGTGGCTAAGGCTAACGGGAGCTAAAGCTATGCCTACCATCAAAAAGAGGATGGCGACAAGAGGAAGGAGCAAATGACCCTTGTTCAACGGAAGGGCAGAGGACTATGAGCTCTGGGAAGAGCGAATGTTGTGCTGCATGCACGGAGTGGGACTGAAGACAATGATCTTGACGGCCCCCACGGGAGAACTAACGGCGGAAGCACAAGCCCAGGATATCAAGCAAAATGCAGACGCATACTGCGAGTTGGCACCACTCCTGGACGACACGAGCTTGGGGCTGATATTCCGTGACACAAAGGACAAAAGCCGAGAGAGCCTAAAAGTGTTGAGAAATCATTACATCGGCAGGGGAAGACCCCGGATCGTATCCCTCTACATAACACTGACCGCGCTGAAGAAAGCGCACACCGAGACTGTGACCGAATACGTCATCAGGGCTGAACAGATCATTACGGCGCTTAAGAGTGCAGGAGAAGCACCGAGCGATGGACTAATGATGGCGATGGTTATGAGAGGACTACCGGAGATGTACAAACCGTTCACACTGGCGATGCGGAGAAAAAGGGCACCGGAAAGATAACTGCACAAAGACTGTTTGGTGTAGCTTCTGTAAAAGCACGGGGCACACAGACAAAGTGTGTGGAAAGAAACGCGACCAGAGCGCTCGGTACGCGCATGGACAAGATGGCGGCTGTGGACAAGATGGCGGCAACGGTGGACGTGAGGCGAGTCGAGACGACGCACGGAGAGCAGCGGGACGAGAGGACTTCATCTTCTGGGCGCAGACAACGTACGTCACCCAGTCAACGCAGCAGCAGGTCCAAAGGAAGGGACTGATCGTGGACACAGGTGCGTCGTCCCACATCATCAACGACAGGAACCGATTCAAGAACTTTGACAGCACCTTCGAGCCGGAGAGGCACAGCATGGAGCTGGCAGACGGGAAGCGCACATTCGGGTTGGCGCAGGGGAGAGGAGACGCACAGGTATGCCTCATAAACAGTGAGGGGCGCCGGTGTACAGTGATGTTAAAGAACGCTCTCTACATACCCTCTTTCCCACAGAACTATTCTCTGTCAAATCTGCTACTGCAAACGGTGCCAAAGTGTTCTTCAATGAAGGTAAAGATGTTCTTGTAGAGCCTAGCGGTACGCGATTTAACATAGAGGTGTACAAGAGAATGTATTATCTACAAACAGAGTGTAATGATAACGATATGTGTAATGTGACTGTCAGTCATGATATCCAGACATGGCATGAGATCATGGGTCATTGTAATTACGAGGATTTACTGAAACTGCAAGCGGTGACAGAAGGCATGCACATTAACGGTGAAAAGCATAGACCTAACAAAGAATGTGAAGTGTGTATAAAGGGGAAGTTCACTCAAACGAGGAACAGAAGTCCCACGGAAAAAGTAAAGGTACCACTTGAGCTAGTTAACACAGATCTAGCCGGTCCAGTAAGCAATGAGTCCATAGGGGGCTTTAAATATGTACAGTCTTTTACAGATGTGTGTACAGGGGCAGTGTTTGTTTACTTTCTCAAAGCAAAGAGTGACACATTCCAGGCCACGGAGAAATTCCTTGCAGATGTAACCCCTTATGGCAACATAAGATGCTTGAGGTCCAACAACGGAACCGAGTTCACAAATAGAGAGTTCCAATCACTGTTGAGAAGGAACAAGATAAGACACAAGACGTCATGTCCTTACTCCCCGCACCAGAACGGGATAGCAGAGAGGGAAGGACGTACTCTTTTCGAAATGGCTAGGTGTAAGCTAATAGATGGTAACTTACCGAAGAGTCTATGGCATTATGCGGTACAAGAAGCCGCTTACACCAGAAACAGGTGTTTCAATAAGCACACGGGCACCACCCCGTATACAGCACTGACAGGGAAAAAGTGTAATCTAGCCAGAATGCAAACATTTGGGTCAGTGTGTTATGCTTACCAGCAGGACAGAGGAAAGCTCGAGTCCAGGTGTGAAAAAGGACTCTTTGTAGGGCACGACAAAGGAAGCCCCGCTTTTCTAGTCTACTACCCCGGTAAAGGGAAAGTGCAAAAACACAGGCTAGTCAAATTTGTCACAAAGACAACATGTGAGAACGAGACA
Organism: Notolepis coatsorum; assembly: GCF_963971535.1. Lineage (NCBI taxonomy): Eukaryota > Metazoa > Chordata > Actinopteri > Aulopiformes > Paralepididae > Notolepis > Notolepis coatsorum. The sequence goes on along the minus strand of NC_140166.1, from coordinate 43,086,717 downwards.
CAGACAGAGGAGGCAGAGTTGGACTCCAGAGTAAGGTGTGAAGAAAGAGAGACACCTCAGCCTAGTGTACTGAGCACAGACGTGCAGACAGACTTCAACAACCCCCAGAGGATGATGACGAGGAGCACCCGAGGGTGACGTCACGTGCCTCATGCAGTGGGAGGTATCCCTCACGGGAACACAAACCCCCAAAGTATCTGAAAGACTATGCCCAGAGAGAAAGTGACGAGGATGACAGTACACTTACCAGCATTGATTATTGCTACAGAGTAGTGAGTGGAGTACCTCAGACCTTTAAAGAGGCCATGGTGTCCCCTGAGTCAAGAAAATGGGAGAGAGCAATGGATGAGGAGATGAGGTCCCTAGAGGACGACAACCACACCTATAGGGTATTCCATGTTTAAATACAGAAGGAGGGTATTCCATGTTTAAATACAGAAGGAGGGTATTCCATGTTTAAATACAGAAGGAGCGTATTCCATGTTTAAATACAGAAGTGGATTCCATGTTTAAATACAGAAGGAGGGTATTCCATGTTTAAATACAGAAGTGGATTCCATGTTTAAATACAGAAGTGGATTCCATGTTTAAATACAGAAGTGGATTCTATGTTTAAATACAGAAGTGGATGATTTAATCATCGCAGCGGACAACACTAAAAACCTAGAGCAGGTGAAAAGTATGCTCTCCACCAGATTCAAAATGAAAGACCTGGGTAGGTTAAAACATTTGCTAGGCATGGACTTCCAACAGTCTGCCAGTTGAGTAACAATATCCCAGAAGAGATATGTGGAAAAGATCCTGAAACGTTTTGACATGTAAGAATGTAGAACAAGGGAAACACCATGTGATCAAAAACTAGACTACCAAGAGGATGCTCAGAAATGGACAGATGTAAAAATGTACAGAGAAGCTGTAGGTAGCCTCATTTATTTGACAACATGTACTCGCCCTGACCTATGTTTTGTAGTGAGTAAATTATCACAGCATTTAGCTGATCCCACAGAGGAGCACTGGATTACAGCAAAACATGTTTTTCGCTATCTCAAAGGTACAGCAGATAAACAGCTTTGTTTCAGAAAGAGCAGCGAGGGCTTAGGACTTAAAGCCTACAGTGATGCAGATTGGGTGGCAGACGCCACAGACAGAAGAAGTACCACAGGGTATTGTGTAAGTTTGAACACAGACAGCTCACTGGTTTCATGGAAAACAAAGAAACAGCCCACAGTGGCACTATCAACTTGTGAAGCCGAATACATGGCTCTAGCTATGACAATACAGGAATGTATTTATCTAGAACAACTGCTCGAAGGAATGGATACCTATGAAAACTGTTGTTTATGAAGACAACCAGGGAACCATTGCAATTGCTAGAAACCCTTTGTGCCGACAGAGGTGTAAACATGTGGATATAAAATATCACTTCATCAGATCTGTCATCAGAAAAGAAAGGATGACACTTGTTTATTGTCCTACAGACGACATGGTAGCAGACGCTATGACCAAGCCTGTCTCCAAACTGAAATTGAGAAGATTTGCAGAGGTCATGTTTGGTGTGTAAATATTGCCTGTTATGCAATATTGACTGCCATATTCTTTTTGATGTTCTTTTTGTATTTTATTTTTTTATTATTTTTTAAACAAACATATAAACAAACATGACAACACACGATAAGATATACAAGCATTAATTGTCAGGGCACATCCAATGAGATCACCTTTTAGTTAGTTGTCTTATATAAGATATACCCATAATACCTGTTATCTAAAAAAAAAAAACCTACACACATATGCTCAGCTCGAACCCCCCCCTCCCGGACCCCACCTTGAGAAGTACCTCCACTATCCCTCGCACCTAACCAGACACTACCATTATAAGCTAGCTTTTATTCTCTCCACCACTTCTTTTTTTTGTATTTTATTTTTTTATTCTTTTTTAAACAAACATATAAACAAACATGACAACACACGATAAGATATACAAGCATTAATTGTCAGGGCACATCCAATGAGATCACCTTTTGGTTAGTTGTTTTATATAAGATATACCCATAATACCTGTTATCTAAAAAAAAAAACTACATACATATGCTCAGCTCGAACCCCCCCCTCCCGGACCCCACCTTGAGAAGTACCTCCACTATCCCTCGCACCTAACCAGACACTACCATTATAAGCTAGCTTTTATTCTCTCCACCACTTCTAACCACATTGACATTTTGGATTCATTGAGACCCAGAATTCTTGCTGTAGATATTTCATGGTAAATTACATCGAGATATGTAAGAAACCAAACTTTACGGCACATTTTTTCCGGTTGAAACCAGCGTGATGCGATCAGCTTTTTGGCTACTGTGATACCCGATAAAACCAATCTCTTTAGCTGTGGATTCACTGCAAACTCAAAAACATCATTCAACAGCAATACCGAGGGGTTTACAGGTATATTCCAAGATACGAGTTTTGATATTTGTTGGGTCACATCTTTCCAGAATGCCTTAACTGGTGAGCAGTCCCAATACATGTGCATAAATGTCCCTTCGTCCCCATTTGTACATTGGGTGCATTTGGAATCTTGTTTGAGCCCCATTCGGCACAGTCTTATAGGAGTCAAGTATGTCCTGTGAATATAGTTAAGATTGATTTGTTGATGATCCGGGTTCCTTGATGTAAGTCGGACATTTGCCCAGGCTCCTTGCCAATCAAAGTCATTTTCCAGGTCTGGTATATCCCTCCTCCAGACAGAGTCAAGTTGGAGGGTTTCATACGAGGACGTTAGTAATTGATGATAAAATTCTGAAACAAAACCTCTCGATGTCTCTCTTGAGTAGAAGAATTTGTGGTATCTGTGGTGTTCAATTGGTCTGTCTAATGGAACACCGTGAGACTTCAAACATAGCTCTAACTGTTTGTGAAAAAGCCATGTGGACTTGGTGAGATTAAATTTTTTGCGTATTTCTTTATCACTACAAAAACCCTGTTTGTTAAAAACATCCCCTAATGAGTGTATGCCTTGCTCTTCCCATATAGGGAATCTTATAGGTCGTTTTCCAATTAAGAGAGCATTGTTATTGAATAAGGGAGTATGATTGTGCCATTCTTGTGGGTTAGGATTTTTTTTTTGTGATTCACGCCATATCCGGATCGCATGGGTAATTATGGGGCCAAATTTTCGTTCACAGTGCTTGATTGGTAGTTTAGTGTATGCTATGTCCTTCAGTCTATGTGGGGCTACTATGTTTTCTTCTATTTTTCTCCAAGATGCTAATGCTTGGGAGTCAAACCATGTTGTCAATGGACTTAATGAGTACGCCTTAAAATATAGGAAAAAATCTGGAAATGCCATGCCACCATCTGCTTTATTTCTCTGTGCGGTGGATCTTTTTATACGTGGTGGTTTGTTATTCCAAATAAATTTGTATGTGGAGGAGTGTAATCTTTTCCAGTAACCCTCTGGAGGGGGTAACGGTAGCATTGAACAGAAGAAGTTGATTTTAGGTAGTACATCCATCTTAACTATTGATATCCGTGCTTGTACTGTGTTCTTAAGTTTTGCCCATCTATCAAGGTCGTCTTTGATTTTGTTTTGGATTTTTGTGTAGTTGTGCTTCACCGTTTGTCTTATGGTAGGGAATATTTCCACTCCCAAGCATCTGAAATGTTTTACCATCGGTATCTGTCCTGGGAGGGTTGTATCTTTTTTTGCAGGGGTGTTAAGTGGAAGGAAAGCCGACTTCGGCCAATTTATCTTAAATCCCGATAAATCACCAAAGTCCTCAATCAACTTGAGCAGATGAGGCAATGTGGTGTTGGGGTTTTTCATGAACAATATTACATCGTCCGCATATAAACAAATTTTTTGTTGTGTGCCCTTGATTACGATAGGTTCTATGGATTGGGATTGTCTTATATATTGTGCTAAAGGCTCTAATGATAGATTGAACAGTCCGGGACTAAGAGGACAACCCTGTCTGGCAGAGCGTGATACCGGAAATATTTCAGAGATGATTGTGCCTGTTGTAATCATGGCCGATGGGTCTTTGTATAATACTTTAATCATATCGATGAATCCTTTTCCTAACCCCATCCTTTCTAGCACTGCCCACATATACGACCATTCCAGCCTGTCAAAGGCCTTCATAGCATCCAGGGACAGCATCGCCTTAGGTATGGTGTCCTCCTTGTCGGCATCAAGTACGTGCAGTATACGTCTTATGTTCTCAGTGATCAGGCGGCCTCCTATGAAGCCAGTTTGGTCCGGGTGAACTAAAGACGTCATATGCTTTTGTAATCTGATGGCTAATACCTTAGAGTACAGTTTGATATCTGTTCCGAGGAGGTTTACAGGTCTATAACTACCGCACTCGTTGGGGTCTTTGTCTTTTTTAAGGAGGACTGTTATGAGTGCAATATTGTCAATTTTATGGAAGTTCCCCTCCTTGACTGAGTATAAGATCATATTTAGTAATAAGGGGCCAATTATGTCCCAACAAGAAAGGTACATTTCTGATGGGAAACCGTCTCTTCCTGGAGCCTTACCACTTTTCATTGCGGTTATGGCCTTCTTGAGTTCCTCTAGTGTGATCGGTATTTCTAACTGTTTAGCGTCATCCTCTGAAAGTTTAGGGAGAATAATTTGATTAAGAAATGTGTCCATTTTGTTTTGATCGAAGGTCATTTCTGATTTATATAAATCGGAGTAGAATACTTTGAATGTATCGTTTATTTTTACAGGATCTGTTACAAGTACTTGTTGTGCTCTAATGGTAGTTATATCTGCAAATGTTGCATTAATTCTTAATCGCATGGCTAATAGGTGGCTGGGTTTGGAACCATGGGAGTACTGCTGTTGTCTTGTGCTGCGTATTTGTATTTCCGATTGTTGTCTGTATATGTCATTGATCTCTATTTTTAGTACGTTAACTTGATTTTCTAGTCGAGTTGAGTTGTTGTATTTCAGAGAATTAAATAACGTTGAGTAAAGCGTTTCCAGCTCATCCAGCTTTGTGCTTGATTCTATCCGTGAAGTCTTTGATCATTCCCTTTACCGACATCCATATTATTCTGGGGTCTTGCACCGAGTTTGCATTCTCCCGTTGGAATACTATAAGAGCTTCTTTGAGTTGTGTAATGAATTCCTTGTTGTTAAGCAGCAACGAGTTAAATCGCCATCTTGGGGCTCGGGAGGATAGTATACCAAATGTACCTTTAAGGAGTAAATAACAGTGATCTGATAGTGCGTTGGGTATCATTTCCACTTCATAATTATCAAATAGTCTCTGTGATGCAAAGACATAATCTATTCTGGATAGTGTCTTATGTCTCGCAGATCGACAAGAGTACTTTCGGGTTGTGGGATTAAGTAACCGCCATAAGTCCTTTACACCTGTAATCTTTGACCAATCCTTTAATGCCTTCGATGAATTCTTTTGTTCGCTGGAAAAGGCGAGGTAAGATTTGTCTATCCTTGGGTTCCAGATGGCATTAAAATCCGCTCCTATTATAAATGAGTAATCGGGAATGTCTAACATTGCATTGGTTAGTGTAGTGAAGAAATCTTCTTCGTACAAATTTGGGGCGTATACCGCTATCAACGCTATTTTCCTGTTCTTATGTTCAATCTTAGCTATAGTTATCCGACCTTCTACATCAGACCATACTCCCTTTAGTACAATATTCAACTTACGTTTAACGACTATTGCTACACCCCGAGTTCTCGTACCAATAGAGGAGTGACTGATATTATGGTATATGTTGTCCGCTAATTTACCTATGTCTTTCCCTAGAATGTGTGTTTCGCTTAGCAGAGCAATGTCCACATGTTCTTTTTTCATCAGTGTGAGCACGCTTTTGCGTTTGAGTTGGTTATTTATTCCCCCGGTGTTCCATATCATTATATTCAAACTAGCCATAGTCTATACATGTTGCATTGTAATTTTTGGTAATGCTTCTAGAGTGCGAGGCAATAATAGATATACATCCCACTAGTGAGGTCCCGTTGAGAGCCGAGCTTAAAAACATACATATATACAAATAAAAATCCCCTACCCTTCCCTCCCACCGAGAGTCGTACAGGATTGTGTTCCATGAACACAACCTTTGCGTATGACTCTCTCCCTTGCACCACCGGATATCCCAGAATGATCCAATTATCCTTAACATTCCTATGTATACCATAGGATCTAACACTCTAAATTCTACCATAAGTAGAATGTCGACTGTGGCTTGGCCACTTACCCGTAAAAAATAAATAAATAAAAATTTAAATGAGATAAACTAAAAATAAAGACCAAAAATAAGCTTCAATTGTCATGCCTTAATCACTTACATTTTATATGAACTTGTAATTTATAGTAATTTATAGTAACCCATGAATAATATGAAGGTATTGAACTGAAGAGAGAGCCTCAATAAATCAGAGAGAGCGGATAAAAAAAAAAAAAAAAAAAACAAGTAAAAGGAAGAGAACATTAACTTAGATCTTAAAAGAGCATTGCTATGCTTAAACATCTAAAGTATTAATTGGAGAAGTAGTGAAATTATTTCCCATTAATAAAAAAACAATTTTTAAATACGTATATGCAGCATTTCCCCCGACCGGGGTGGGCGATGATCGTTGTGTAGAGCAGGGGTTCCCAAACTTTTCAGGCCAGGGCCCAGAAAATAAGGCGTCAGAGAGCCGCGGCCCAATGCACATCGTCAGGCTTTTTTTTTGTTTTTTTTTGTTTTTTTTTGCCAGGCGACCGATTTTTTAAGCCAAATATCACTTCAATCCTATTAAGTTAGTTCAAGTTAGTTATTCATTTATATGTGCTATTTATGAGAGGGCTAACTTGTTGCAAAATAATAATGATAATAATAATAGCCTCATTAAAATACTATTGTTGCTTCGGTTGTTTTCAGCGTTTTATGTGCATAATCTGTTATTTAGTTTGAAATGTTCGTTGAAATAAGTAGATTTTACGTTTTTGTTTATTTATTAAGTTAATATAAAACCATATAGTCACATTTTAGAATACAATAGAATAGAATTTTAGAATACAACTAGAAACACTGTCCTGGCCTGCTTCTAAGTTCAGTGGCCTGACAAAAAATTAAAAAATTAAAAAATTAAAAAAAAAATAATTTTTTTTTTTTTTTTTTTTTTTTTTTATCATCTCGCGGCCCACCCGTGGCTGCTCGCGGCCCACCTTTGGGTCGCGACCCCGACTTTGGGAACCACTGGTGTAGAGTGATCTTTCAGCCGGCCGGCTATGATGGCTCTGTGGTTCTGCATCTAGATAGCTGTTGATTATTCCCCCGAGGGGCTTCTGGTAGAATGAATGACCACGTATTGCTGATATTCCAGAATGCTCCATATATCAAAGAATGCTTCGATGTTCTAGATTATTCCAATATGTCATTTTTACATTGTCTGAATGTTCCAGTATGTTCTGGAGTGTTCCAATCTTAAATCCAATATGTCCGCAATAATATACACGTCGGGGAAAGCATTCAAAAACTCTGAGCACGTAGGTCTCTCTGTCCCAAATCCTCGGTTATTAAAGGTTGTACTATATGGTGACCTTGCATAACTGAGATTTAAAAGGCCATTTATACACTATTCTGCTCCTGTTAAGACAGGAATTTGGCTGCCTCTTCAGGCGAGTTGAGGAGAACCTTTGCTCCTTGTTTGTCGACGACGCGAAGTATTGCAGGGTATATTAGTAGGGGTCTGTATTTCCCCAGGTATAGTTGAGACATCACCGTCTTGAACTTGGCACGCAGTTCCACTACATCACGACAATAATCTTCAAAGCAGTGTATTGGTACCTCCATGTGTTTCAGATTGCCTTTCATCCTGCGAGTTTCACGCATAATCATTTCTTTTATTCTGACTTGGCGCAGTACAACTAATATCACTCTGGGCTTAGCGTTGTTGCCAATGGAGCGGGGACCCAATCTGAAGCACTCATCCACCTCCGGTATTTTAGGAAGGATTCCTGTTCCCAAGATTTTCTGTAATTCTGTGGCAAACTCTTCAGGGTTTTCACATCTCACTGATTCGTCCAGACCGACAATGCGAATATTCAGCCTGCGTTTTTGATATTCCATCTCGAATATTTTGGCTTTCTGTTCTTTATTGATTCGCGTGAGCTCCACCGTTATTTCGCTGAGCTCCGTCTTGATTTCATTGTAGTTCCCCTTCATCTCAGCAGTTAGGTTAACTGTGTTAGCCTCTACTTCCTTGTAGATGTGAGTGAAATTGATTTCGTGGGCTTCCACTACTTTCTCCAGAGCCTCGGTGCGTTTATTCTGTGCGTCGGCGTCCGCTCTCAGCGCATCAATTTTGCCTTCAATAGATTCTTTAATAGCATCTACTTTTTGAGTTATTATCTTCTCCGACAGTTGTGATTGGAGGATCATTTCCTCCATTCTCTTCTCCATTGTCTTCCCCATTTCCTCCATTTTCCGGATGATATGTTCGGTATCTGCGGAGGTCTTTGATGGGGTTGAACTTGAAGCGGCCTCTGTCAAGTCAATATTTTCTGCTGTCCGCTGTACGTATCCTGGGTCCCGCGGCGGGACCTCTTCGACTGGTTTTGGGTCTTTCTTTGGGTCTTTCTTTGGTGGCATCTCGATTCTTTTGGTCAATATAGTTAGTTGATAGTCTCAGTTGATATATGCGTCAAGTTTTAAACGCATTAATGGTATATAAATATGTTTTTAAAACGAAAAAAAAATAACGGGTGAGCAGCTGTGTCACATGCGACCTACTCCATTCTATAGCTAAACCGGAAGTCGACATCTAACCACATTGACATTTTGGATTCATTGAGACCCAGAATTCTTGCTGTAGATATTTCATGGTAAATTACATCGAGATATGTAAGAAACCAAACTTTACGGCACATTTTTTCCGGTTGAAACCAGCGTGATGCGATCAGCTTTTTGGCTACTGTGATACCCGATAAAACCAATCTCTTTAGCTGTGGATTCACTGCAAACTCAAAAACATCATTCAACAGCAATACCGAGGGGTGTACAGGTATATTCCAAGATACGAGTTTTGATATTTGTTGGGTCACATCTTTCCAGAATGCCTTAACTGGTGAGCAGTCCCAATACATGTGCATAAATGTCCCTTCGTCCCCATTTGTACATTGGGTGCATTTGGAATCTTGTTTGAGCCCCATTCGGCACAGTCTTATAGGAGTCAAGTATGTCCTGTGAATATAGTTAAGATTGATTTGTTGATGATCCGGGTTCCTTGATGTAAGTCGGACATTTGCCCAGGCTCCTTGCCAGTCAAAGTCATTTTCCAGGTCTGGTATATCCCTCCTCCAGACAGAGTCAAGTTGGAGGGTTTCATACGAGGACGTTAGTAATTGATGATAAAATTCTGAAACAAAACCTCTCGATGTCTCTCTTGAGTAGAAGAATTTGTGGTATCTGTGGTGTTCAATTGGTCTGTCTAATGGAACACCGTGAGACTTCAAACATAGCTCTAACTGTTTGTGAAAAAGCCATGTGGACTTGGTGAGATTAAATTTTTTGCGTATTTCTTTATCACTACAAAAACCCTGTTTGTTAAAAACATCCCCTAATGAGTGTATGCCTTGCTCTTCCCATATAGGGAATCTTATAGGTCGTTTTCCAATTAAGAGAGCATTGTTATTGAATAAGGGAGTATGATTGTGCCATTCTTGTGGGTTAGGATTTTTTTTTTGTGATTCACGCCATATCCGGATCGCATGAGTAATTATGGGGCCAAATTTTCGTTCACAGTGCTTGATTGGTAGTTTAGTGTATGCTATGTCCTTCAGTCTATGTGGGGCTACTATGTTTTCTTCTATTTTTCTCCAAGAAACCCTCTGGAGGGGGTAACGGTAGCATTGAACAGAAGAAGTTGATTTTAGGTAGTACATCCATCTTAACTATTGATATCCGTGCTTGTACTGTGTTTTTAAGTTTTGCCCATCTATCAAGGTCGTCTTTGATTTTGTTTTGGATTTTTGTGTAGTTGTGCTTCACCGTTTGTCTTATGGTAGGGAATATTTCCACTCCCAAGCATCTGAAATGTTTTACCATCGGTATCTGTCCTGGGAGGGTTGTATCTTTTTTTGCAGGGGTGTTAAGTGGAAGGAAAGCCGACTTCGGCCAATTTATCTTAAATCCCGATAAATCACCAAAGTCCTCAATCAACTTGAGCAGATGAGGCAATGTGGTGTTGGGGTTTTTCATGAACAATATTACATCGTCCGCATATAAACAAATTTTTTGTTGTGTGCCCTTGATTACGATAGGTTCTATGGATTGGGATTGTCTTATATATTGTGCTAAAGGCTCTAATGATAGATTGAACAGTCCGGGACTAAGAGGACAACCCTGTCTGGCAGAGCGTGATACCGGAAATATTTCAGAGATGATTGTGCCTGTTGTAATCATGGCCGATGGGTCTTTGTATAATACTTTAATCATATCGATGAATCCTTTTCCTAACCCCATCCTTTCTAGCACTGCCCACAGATACGACCATTCCAGCCTGTCAAAGGCCTTCATAGCATCCAGGGACAGCATCGCCTTAGGTATGGTGTCCTCCTTGTCGGCATCAAGTACGTGCAGTATACGTCTTATGTTCTCAGTGATCAGGCGGCCTCCTATGAAGCCAGTTTGGTCCGGATGAACTAAAGACGTCATATGCTTTTGTAATCTGATGGCTAATACCTTAGAGTACAGTTTGATATCTGTTCCGAGGAGGCTTAAAGGTCTATAACTACCGCACTCGTTGGGGTCTTTGTCTTTTTTAAGGAGGACTGTTATGAGTGCAATATTGTCATTTTTATGGAAGTTCCCCTCCTTGACTGAGTATAAGATCATATTTAGTAATAAGGGGCCAATTATGTCCCAACATAATGTTGATGTTCTGAACTGTATTATTTTTCTTCTGTCTGTCTGTCTGTCTGTCTGTCTGTCCTCTTTCCCTCTCTATGTCTGTATCTCTCTTTCCCTCTCTCTGCCTGTCTGTCGTTCTCTTTCCCTCTCTCTCTTTTCCTCTCTCTGTCAGTCTCTCTTTCGCTCACTCTTTTCCTCTCTCTCTCTTTCCCTCTCTGTCTGCCTCTCTTTTCCTCTCTCCGTCTGTCTCTCTCTCTCTGTACATTCAATAGATGTTACACTATAAAACTGGATAGTTGATAATAAATATTTTATTTCATTAGCTGACATATTCTAAAATCATTATGTCTGCTATAAGCCGTTCTACTTCTCTCTCTGTGTGTGTGTGTGTGTGTGTGTGTGTGTGTGTGTTTTGTGTGCGTGTGTGTGTGTGTGTGTGTGTGTGTGTGTGTGTGTGTGTGTGTGTGTGTGTGTGTGTGTGTGTGTGTGGTGTGTGTGTGTGTGTGTGTGTGTGTGTGTGTGTGTGTGTGTGTGTGTGTATGTATATATCATCTTTTTTTATAATCTAATCTCCTATGCTGGCACAAGCACTAACGTAGCATGGACCATGGAGAGAGGTCTGGCTATACGAGACACTCGAGTGTAAACAATATACTGACAGCGGATATTAGTCTTTTATATTAGAGGTACCCAAACAAACCATAATCCTAGATGAGAGTTCACAGAGCACCCTACCACGTCTAGTTCATCCCCAGACACCCCCTGTTAAAGGACACTTTCCCTTTCGCTATGAAGGGGAAGATAAGCACAGCTTCCAGGAATACCAGCTGAAATACAATTCAGTTAATGTCTCACTTCTTTTTTTCTTCTTCTTCTTTTTTAAACAGATGGCTGAGGATGGAGGAAGTAAGATATGCAGCCATGTCTTTTATGGTCAGAATAAAAAGATACACAACGTGGCAACATTCAATGCATAGTAAAACTTACCAAAGACTAAAATAGAGAAGTGATGGTAATTAGTTCCAGCAGGAAAAGGCTAATTGAGCCACTCTTATAACTCTCTTATAACAGAAACAGAAGAGACTAGTGGGGATGCAGCTGGATGTGTGTTTGTTTGTCTTGGACATCTCGTGTTTACTTATTTGTGCAAGAAAATAAATGGAAACCCATTAGGGCTGGGAATCACCAGAGGCCCACGATACAATAATATCATGATACTAGACTCAAGATATTGCGATATAGTTATTTATTACCTTTTTTCAACTGCAATCTGCAGTAAAAATATAATGTTATATACATGATCTGTTTTATCTAATATGATAATGATGATAATCTGTTCACCTCATTCCAAAAATGTTTGACTGCAGTCAAATGGAATTGTCAAGCAAATAATTGTATTGATATATATTGGCAAAACATTGCAATATATTGCTGTATCGATTTCCCCCTCCACCCATAAATCCCATGCATGCTTACAGTAGAAGAGTGTCAAGATGTCTCCAAAAGAAAGAGGATTTTATGCATTAATAGGGAGTCAAGTGAATTGAGGCTCCCAAAGAGTCGGGCTACGCGGTGGTGGGTACGCTCGACTATGAAACCTCAAACGACTTGCGGACATGATGCCACGCAGAGTCCGGTCCGCTCACAGTACGCCCGACTCTGTGGGAGCCTTTACTGTTCTGAGGTTTGGGAAATCAAGAGGCTGCAAATAGAACAAAATAAAGCAGCAAGGACGTCTTATAACCACTTACGTGTTTGTCTTGTTTTCTATCAGCTACTGATTGAGCGTTATGCCCTCTGGGCTAAAAGATCTCCTTGTGAAAACTCAAAGTCAAACCCTCTCTCAGTGCTTCAAAACGAGCTGTTCTCCTATAGACTCGCTAAAAGAAAAGAAAACTCTCACCGGCTTACATATTTCCGCCCCCTCGAACAACTTAACCACCCTGCCCCTGTTTTTATGGATTTTTAAACGGTCTGACATTACCGTGACATTTACCTCCAGTCAAAACATTGTGTCTCTCTCTCTCTCTCTCTCTCTCTCTCTCTCTCCCCAACTCGCCCCTCTGTCCTCAAGACTCAACTCCTCTAAATGTTACCTCTTTTTTTCTCCCGCACATACAAGGGCTTATTATTATTGTCAGTCAAGAGGGGGGAGAGTGGACACCAGTCATCCTTCAGAGCTGCGGCGAGAGGAGCCACAGCTCCCTGGGGGGGGGGGGGGGGGGGGGGGGGGGGGGGCGGGGACACACACACACACAACACACACACCGTCTGAGGATGTCGGCTGGCTGCTCATAATGAGGTCTGATCCAGGGAGAGAATCGATATTGATGGTGACAGCCGAGGTCAAAGGTCAGAGTGACCCCTGGCTCCATCAAGGGGGATACAGAAAAACAAAACAAAAACAGCTGCAAGTGTGATGTGGTGCGTGTGTGTGTGTGTGCGTGTGTGTGTGTGTGCGATGTGTGTGTGCGCGGCGTGTGTGCGTGTGTGCGTGTGTGTGTGTGTGCGTGTACCTGCCTGCT